>NT_176427.1:222388-253359 GCF_000188095.3 Bombus impatiens | reverse complement strand
CTACCGATGTGGAGATTGGCCAAGTAGCAGCAACGTCAATTTCCCTTACTTTCCGAACGTGTGATATCCCCGACGAATCCGATGATCTCATGCTCTTAGACACACCCCGTCATAGTTTTCCTCTGGGGTGTCACCGGGACGGAAAGTTATTCTCTCTTGCGGTCTCATTGACAAAAAAAAGAGATTAACGCCAGCGACCATTAACACAGAATCCGACTTAGATCTTTGCGAGTGCGTACGGCTACCGTCCCGTTGTCCGCGGATTCGTTATTGAACCTAGGATCATTGTCATTAGTTTCTCGAGTATCTAATTACCACGGTTACTTGTCCGGTTCTATGTTAATCGTATTTGCACTAGCCAATGTCTTTTCTATTGCATAACGACGACGTGTAATCCAAACGAAGATTCGCTTCACGCCCCTAACACTAATTCTAATGTAAACCCGACATATTTATATAGAAATACTTTCATAGCCACCGTAGATGCGATACATGCCCCTTTTTCAATGAGCAACTCATTTTTATCGTACAAAATTATTAACAATTATTAACAATTTATAGGATTTTCCAAGGGAGAGACCTAAAATCGTAAAGCCAGAAGATGAAATTGGACGAGCGGATGGCACGAAAATATCATCTCCCTCACCTACGCCCAGATTTACATCGAAAATTGATCAAGATCCGGAATATAATTCGAAATATTTAGATTATCAAAGAGACCACCCAGTATATCGAAAACCACCGTTAAACTTGAGATCAACGTACATTCTTCCAAAATATACACGTTTCGGTAGACAAGAGCCCAAACGACATGATCACGATTTCACAAGTGAAGTTCGAGCCCAATATATTCCTTATGGTCATATACCAAGGGTTGAAACTTTAAAAATGCCGGCCAACTTACGTTTGGAGGGTAATCTTGATCTTGAACCGGAATATAAGACAGCTTATTGTTCGAAACATGAGAATCAGTTACAAAACGAACTGAGAATGCATCGTAAACGAGATCGTAGTTTAAGCGCTTCCAGGCGAAAAGAAAATTATTGGATAAATAATGCAGACCAATTTGGTTTCACAAATGCCGCTCAAGATCAGGACGCGTTCCAAGTGCTACATACTCGAGTTCATGAAGATAATGTCTATGGAAAACCACCAACAGGTGGCCAAAGGTTTGCATTTGAAATTTTAATTTATTTTAACATAGATATCTTAAATTTCGCGTTTATGATGAATTTCTATGATACGACGAACGAAATTAATCAGATAATAATTAATTAGTTCCGACATATTAATGAAGAAATACAAAAAGATTGTTTGATTTGTAAATAGGAATTTAATAAATTCTATATTATACTGTAACACTTCTTTATGTTCAATAAGATTGGTAAAATTCAATATCTATATAAAGGTCTAGTGTATTGCTAATGCCTCAGAGAATAATTACATACATATATACATTTGATTTAAGCGTAGCTTGTCTATAATTAATATACTAATTGAAACAAATATTATTACAATATAGGAGTTCGAAATCTTCGCAAACACATATGCAAAGACAAACACAGGTAAATATGCCGGAATGTACCAAAGTGAAAGATAGATCAACTAGTCCAACATACCGACTTCATGTCTGTAATGTCGATGATGAACCCAGAGGATTCCGACGCAGACATTCGCCACCATTTCAGTCTTCCGGAAGGACACATAATCCTTCACCAGATTGTGTACTTCAAAATAATACTATCAGACCATATTCTCCTAGTTTTGGTAAAAGCACCAAGCAACACTCTAATGGCCAATCATTTGTTGTTTTGGATAATGGAATCTTTGACACAAATAAAAATGAGATTCGCAGAAGGCAAACAGATAGAAATTACAATATTGATGGTACTCTCCCTATTTCTAGAGGAAGAGCAAAACCTCCAGCAAATTGGATGCCACCATGGTATGATAGTACAAACACTATCTAAATTAATGAACACATATTAAATGTGCAAAATTAAATGTACAATTAAAAGGGCTTTGTACTTTTTAATATACTGATCAAGAACAATAAAGTTTCTGTATAAATATAAATTGTATAGTATATTTATTAATATTTCATTTTTCCAAATATAAGTGTAACATATGTATAATTTTAACACAGTTCATTTTATTTAAATTTTAATAAAGTATGAAATTAATTAAATACCTCTAAATTACTAACTTTGAGTATACCTAAAATTATACATGTTTACAATATTTCAAGTAATAATAATAAATAAGGTCAAATTAAAATTTTTTATTAAATTACCTTAATTAACGTATTTAGCAAGGTCAATTGTAATATTGGATTAGCAACTAAGTAATTGAGGATTTTGTCATTAGGTGATAATGATAAAATCTGCAATCACTTAATTGCCAACCCGATAATTTGTAATTGTGTTAAGATTAAACTGTATTCAGTAGATAACAAATTATTGTTCATAACAACTCATTATCATACATAATTATACAATATACAATTTTTCTACTCTTCTACTCTCCATATTTAAAAAATATTTGCTGATATACAAATATAATTACACCGAATTATTTCATTGCGAATCTAAATTTTAACTAAACATTCTACGTTCGAGTTTGATTGTGTATATTTGACTACCTTCATGTTTCTCGCTAGTCGATCGTCTTGTTACATACTATACCGAGAATTAGGTTGGGAAGAAAGTGTATACATCAAAGAAAATATTGAGTTCCAATAAAATTTATTAAACATCAAATAGTGAAAAATTAACGCTATAAAACATGTCAGATCCAGAACTTGAAGCAATACGACAACAACGATTAGCTCAGTTGCAGTCACAATATAAGGTAAATCAGTTGTATTAGAGACAAAATATTATATAATACATAACCATTTTTGACAAGTGTGTATAACGATAATTTATTTAATAAGACCATCAATAAAAATCAAATGAAAATAATAAACGATTATAGTATATTATTTCCAATCTCATGACTAAAGTTATTTTACTGAATTTAAATTTGGCCAGCTCAAGCTATTTATAACCATATATGCATACTGATATTACTTAAATAAACATTTATTACTGATTTTTTATCGTTATTACATTGTGATTCGTTTATAAATGTTCAGAGTAATAATGTAGAGAATAAACAAGCAATGGAGGAAAAAATGCATCAAATGGAAGACATGAAGAATTCCATTCTCACCCAAGTATTAAGTCAATCAGCTAGAGCAAGATGTAAGACCATTAATATAATGAAATTATATATATACATATGATGTATAAAATTTTCTAATGTACACTACTTCTTTAGTAAATACATTAAGTCTTGGAAAACCTGAAAAAGGAAAAATGATAGAAGATATGATATTAAACATGGCTCAACGAGGTCAGTTACCTGGTAAATTAGGGGAAAAAGAACTTATCAGTTTACTTGAAAGCGTAAATCAACAAACACAACGAAAAACTGTTGTGAAGGTTAGTTGCAATATATGTATGTACATTTTCGGAAAAAAATAAAATTGTAAATAATTAATTTCAGTTTGACAGACGAAGAGCAGCATTGGATTCTGATGATGATTTATAGCAAATACATATATTTATACATGGTTATCAAACCATGACAAACAGTGACATAACATTCTCTGTTTAATTTTTGAACAGGTATTAACATTACAATACAACTGTACGCTTAATTAGTCATATGTTTTTATTTTTTATGATATATTGAAATAAAAAATTGAAGTCAGGTATCAGGATTTATTTTAATCCAGATTTTATTTTCAAATTTCTATATCCACCTTTCCACCTATATATTTTTTTATTTAGTTAATTTTATCCATATTTATAAAAAAGAAATTTAAAGTACAATTACAGTATTTTTTTTATTAAATATAGATAAATCTACACTTAAAATGTAATAGGTCCCCATCCCTAAAACAGTTATCATGTTTTAAATCAAATATACAATCTTTACGTAAACACTGATATGAAATACTTTTCACTATATTTACATAAACAAACATACATCTGTAATTCCAAATATAAGTATACAGAACATTATTTGCCACTTACATTCTTTACATAAAACTTTAGTACATTTACATATTTCAATGTAAAACAAATTTATTATGCAGTTTAAAAAAAGCTCGTTTACTTACATGATTTGTATTGTCTTATGAAAGTTCCATTTAGCTAAGATAAATCTTTATCATTCTATTTATAATTCATAGAATCTCTTTCATTGCATTGACTACAAAAATAATCACTTTCATAATTCATATAATTTTGTTACACTAATGAATAATAAATAAAGCGTCTCAGTAATTCGAAATTTTGTAGTATAAAATTAATAAATATTACCTAAATGAAATTAGAAACAATAGATTAAAAATTTTTTAAAACTGTTTAATATAAACAATACAATAATTCAGTTATTTCAATCTTTTTTCATATGATTTGCTCCTGGATGATCTGGAAAATCATTTAACATTAAAAAAGTAATAATATGAATATTCATAGATAGATACTGGTTTGCAGAAAAAGAAATATGTACCTTCTTCATCGTCATCTGCATCTAAAATATCTGGACAACAAATACCGTAACATATTAAGGATAAGAATCCTGCTGGTAAACCAAACAAAACCATTGTTAGAATGGGGTTACCCATCCACATTGCAGAAAGAGTTGTTTTTAATTCAAACCATGATCTATATATACGAATTAACCAACTGTTTCCACCATATCGCTGAAAACATATGCCATAATGTTAATTTTTTCTAACCACATAAAGTATCTTAAATTTATTTAAAAAATATATCTTATATACCGGAGCACTTTCATTTCGAATTTGCTCTAGGAACAACTCTATCACATGAGGAGTCAGTTTTTCTGTTTCATCCTCTGGAATGTGATGGTGGTTTGTTGTAGTATTAATAACAATTAAGCTTGGCAATGGTAAAACCATCATTGCTATACTATTGACTAGATCTGGATTAGCTATCCAACCAAACTGAAATTGACTAAATGCCAAAACAGTAATTATAATCACATTTTGAATAATAAAATAAAGAATATACAAATTCATAAAATGTAACTTACTCATGATATTTTTCTCGCTTGCTTTTAATTATAGATTCTACCATATCTTTGAACCGTGTCATGTGTAGTGGTATTTCTTCTAGTTGATTTTCTTCTACTACTGCCAATACTAGATTTTTATTTGTCAGGAAAAGTTGATTTATATTTCCTCTTGTTACTTTTGGGAATGTAGGAAAACGTTCTGCATTTATCCATTTGTATACTGTCTCATTTAACTTTTCTATATTATTTATGTCATGGCCTATTACAAAATATTTGTTATTAAAAATTAATTTTTTTATTCATTGATATTATTGATAATTATGAAAAATATATTTTTATAGGTAATATCAATATTTTACAAATATTTACCACTAAAATTATAATGTAAATTTTCCTTATAGACAAACAATGCAGGAGTATTTTCCACAGGAGCATGTTTACTAAC
This sequence comes from Bombus impatiens, assembly GCF_000188095.3. Taxonomy (NCBI): domain Eukaryota; kingdom Metazoa; phylum Arthropoda; class Insecta; order Hymenoptera; family Apidae; genus Bombus; species Bombus impatiens. The sequence continues at coordinate 247,823 of NT_176427.1, read as the reverse complement.
AACATTTGGATGAGACTGATAGAAAAATGCATGTGGTTGGAACACATCTGCAGTCTTATGATAAAATTCCTAAAACATATTCATTTAAATTAAAATCTTCATTAATGTTACAGATGAAGAACGGTCTTCACCTGTAGTTTTTTAATTCTGTAAAACAGAAACACCTTTATTTTGAAATATTTATCTAAGCTGAGATACAGTCGCGATTGTGCTGGGATATCAGTTGTGATAAACATCCGGAAGATATCGTTCTTGGAAATCTTGAAGAGTTACATTTTCCATATACGTACACTAAACTCCTTGATCCACCCCTACAATAGAGTTCCGAGATCTTTACGGTATATAAAAAACCAAAAAATATGCTTCTTAGACAGAACAGATTGTGTAATTCCGCGTTGCGTTCATTAAAAGCTAATATAGTGAGATCGAGGTGAAGTTTTTTTTCGATCAAACTTTAACCCTTCAAAGTCCGCGTGTCGGTCTAAATTCTGTTTAACAATCCCTCACGCTGCTCTTAGTTTCCGCATTGCCAGTGCGTCAAAACTGAGCAACCAAACCATAAGGTAACGCATATAATACTCATTTATCCGCGATACACACTCACATAGAACAATCTCTTGATTACAATGCATATATTTGTATTCTTGTATAAATTCGAGTATAATTATTAAAACCTAACATCCAATCCCGCAATCCTGTACAACATAATTGAACGTACCCACACGATACAACTTTATCACTCGAATCGCGTCGATTTTTATTGATCAAAGTTACATGATAGACCATTAGTCAAGACTAGTATTGTAACTGTATTCCATAAGAATATGTTCGCCGGCTTCTCGCGTTGCTCGAAGTCTCAGCTCATAACATTAATAACATTTCTATTAGTTTTTATGCAAAACAAAATTTTTATTTTACCCATAATGGTCCAGATCGTTCTCCAACATATAAAAAGTATAGATCACGTTCCCTTTTAATTGTGTCGAAACTTTGAGTTTTTGTTACTTCTTGAACAGGTGGGCCACTTACTCTTAATGCAAATTTTACTATTTCATCTCGTGTTCTATCTCCATGATATACAAATTCTTGCTCACCTTTTAAGCTATATAGAAAAGAGAAATAATACCAGTAGAGAAATGTATCACTAAATGTATATATATACAAAGCTATAAAAATAAATCCAACTTTGTTCTTACAATATAATAGTTGGAAATCCCTTAACTTTAAAAGCATGAGCAACACTTGTAAATCGGGTGCAATCAACTCTTCCAACTCTTATTGATGTCGCATGTAAATGTTGCGCTACATGAGACCAAATTGGTTCTAATCTTTTGCAATGTGCACACCATGGTGCATACATCTATAGAAAAAGTAATGTTTGTAGTTTATAAGCAGTAATTTTACATAAAAACATAATGTATCAGATATTTTATATTTATACCATGACAAGCCACTGCCCATCTTTATGAATATCCAAAAATCTATTTAAAAAATTGAATATTTAAAATTTTATACATATACATGTAAATATATATCATTAATTAAATATAAAATATAACTAAACTGGATGTTCATGCAATTTTATACTTTTATGAACATAATTAAAAAAATGAAATCTAAGTAGAAATTTGTTTTGTCTCCTAAATATCATAACAAGTGATCTACTTTAAATATTGTATATATTTTTGCATATTGTATGTACTTCTAGATTTTTTTGGAATCCTAAATTTCCCAAAAATGCATAAACAACCATAGTCTACATATAACAGACATCAATCATTATATACCTGTCGCTTAGTTCAAGTACACGTGATGCTATTACAGGAGTAAAAATACCTGAAAAAACTGAATTATGTTTTAATAATACTAACTGTATCAAAAGATAATAACATAAATGAAGTCAATTTAAATTACTTTATATGCATATAAATTAAGTGTAGTTTTAAAAGTACAGAGTATGCAAATAAAAGGAATAAATGTTAAAATCACAAGTAAATGTTTAAAAAAATTAAATATATTTAAAAAAGATATTATCTATTAAAATTTCAACATAATTGGTTTTTATATATCCAGTTAAAAACAGTAAAAACAGCCAGTAAAAACATTAATAAAAAGAAATGTCATCTTTAAAATATTAAACAAATCTAATTAATAAACAAGACATTTCAATGAATGAAATCAAATTAAAGATTTTAATGCTAAACACTAAACTTTAGTAAGTTATCGATCGGTAACATTTGGAGGTTATGAAGTAATTTACTACTTAATACTAATTTCATATTTTTATCAAACTAGTATCCACAACAAAGTTACGTCTTATAAACAGTTAATGGCGATAAATAACTTTACCATAAATAACTGCGATGAGCACCAATTTCGTTATTGTTACCATTGCAGCAAAAAGGCTTTTTATTGAGAAAAGCCTATTTTGTTAAATCTTAAGATCAAAAATATTATATTTGATTAATTTACTTTCACATAATTAAGGTAATTAACGTTCTTAGCTGTGAAATTGAAATACACACGATAAAATCCGATACACCTCTACCATGTTTTCGTCCTGTGACGCCATACGATTTTTATACCGGCATCTTCTGAACTCACTTTTGCATTTTGCATCTCTACATGCATTATACGAAAACAACGGGGAGGAGATTTAAAAATGCATTAATCGCAAATTTTAAATAATCTAAAATACACATAAATTCACTTGAATATTAAAGTTACAAAAGTAATATAGTCATGACAAAATCGGAAATAACTACAAATATTTTTTGCCGTATTTTCTATTATTCATTAAAGTGAAATATTTATCAATGAAGAATTGAATAAAACATTATAGTCAACTAATAATAAGCATACTAATTGCATAACTATTATAATACGTGTTGTAATAACTATGTAACGCGTGTGTACTAAATTACGTAAATTAACTTTAATTGTGTCGCTGACAATAGATAAATAATAAAGTGAATAAGTAAGTAAAGTGAAATATTATGTTTTAGTATAAAAAATAAGGATAGTAAAATTCAGGTAATTAAGGCAGGTATAAAATCATTCTATACATATGTATAAATCTCTTAATGTATATAAACCTTAAAAATTAACTTCTCTATAAAACAATTTACTGATAAATTGAATACGAAAATTAATACTTTTGTTCATCAAAATGAACTCTTTATTTACGTATTTCGTAAAGAATATTGTACATTTTAATTAGTTAGGTATGAATGAAATAATAAATTTATATAGTTATTTTTACATAATTGCAGATAATCGCGAGAAAATTTTAAGTATTTTGTAATTGGGCAGTATCTTCAGTTTCGATATTAGTTTCGGCATCTTCAAAGTCCTGAAAGTAAGGCAATAATGCAAACTTTGTGTAATACATAAATCGACAAATAGTTGAAAATCACATTTTTATTTATAAATGATAAACAACTCACATAATCTTAATCAATGACTGTACTATCCGAGAGACCGCTAAGTAACATTATAAGAAAAATATAGAATGATTGTACAATGTTAAAAACGATCATGATGAAAAGAATATAAACATAGCAAAGGAATAAGAAAGGATAAAAAATGATGCTGATGCCAATGGTAGCCAAAGTTGTCAATATACTACCCATTTCTCTCTTTTTTCGCGAGATTCACTTTTTAATTACATGTATGTAACGAATCTAGGAATAAACCATTAATAATTTCAACTTTCATTTTTTTTTTTTTTTAATTAAGAAAGCATTAATTAATTGATAGACTGTTACTGGAGACACTATTTGTAGTAGCGAATAGTAGATTTGTTATTCATGAAATATGCGTATGTGAAAAATTAAAATCAATCTTAAATGGAAAATTAAAATCGAATTTTGATAGAAACAAATTATCGATATTTTGATACAGAATATCTATTAAAAAATAATTACTTTCTGAAAATGATTGCATTCTTTGGATTTCGAACTGAATTTTATTGTTAATGAACAAAAAATTGCATACCTCTTCATCATCTTCATTTCCAAAACGTATCTCTAGACCACTTAATTTAAATATGATTAAGAGATAAATTACAAGCGCTATGTTAATTACATTCGATAAATACGTGCCATATAAATATGTCAAATACAGAAAGGGAAGAATAATTATTTTCACAGAAACTTTAGTTATTCTTCCAAAAAAAGATCCCATATTTGAAACAAAAATGATTCAGGATTTATTTACGTTAAAATAACTTTTATGTTAATTCATTAATTGCACTGCACGAAAGTAATGTGAAACATTATTCTTTGACAATATAAACATCTTTTTGTGGATATTTATGACTAACTATCGAACCAACTTCATGTATATGACAAAAAATTTGTTTAATAAAATATTCATATATTACATTTTTTATAAGAAATTAATAAATATTAATTAATAAATCTTGTATACACTTATTTTTAAAAGTTTGTCAAATTAAATGTATTACCATGGAAAATAAATTTTTTTAATTAAAAAAGATATGGATAGTAAAAAAAATGAAATTATTTAATTAAGTCAGTAGAGGATTGTTAATAAATTTCTAATTTAATCTCTGATCGAATATTATAATTGAATATTGTACAATCAATTCAGCAATTTAAAGAATGAGTATATAAATTATGCAAAGTGCTAACAAATTCTCATATAACAAAAAAAATTAATCTAGTTACATGAACAGCTGCAAAAATGCGTTATGATTGTAATTACATGCATTATAACGCATTTTGATTGCCGTGAAAATAATCATTGCATGATAAATTATAACAAATGTATTAAACGAAACATTTATTAATAAGCTATACAAGGAGTACCATTACAGGAATGAAGTTTTGCATAGTATAGCTCATTTTAAAATGTATTGATAATTCATGAAAAATACACACATGAAAAGTAATGAAATAATACGCTTTTTAAATGACAAAATCGTAAATATAAAATATGACAATACGTAAAGACATTGTAAATTAAATAATGGTAATAAATACTGGATATTTATGTTTATATTATTAAATAAGTATTATTTTAGACTAGATTTGCCGTTTTTCTTTGGTGTTGATATAGAGATTTCATTCTCTATAGTAAAAGTCGCGCTGCTAAGTACTGAACTACCGCTTCTGGAATCTTTTATATTCGAATCGTTCTCTGTATCATTTAAATCTATATTTCTATTTTCAAACATTTTCGTCGAATCTTTATCACTACCTTTTATATCATTCTTTTCTATGATATATGTTCCAGCACTATCAGTCGAATCGGAATCGTTTTTTCTAAGACGATTACTCTTATAAGTTATTGACTTTTTATTATTTTCTTCCATTTCAATAACGAAATCCGGTTCGATATTTTCTTGTAATAGAGTTTTAGTGATTTCGTCATATGCTTTAATCTTCTGATAATTTGTGGCGCTATCGGAAAAAGTTTTCGTTGTGTCATCCCTAGATATATTACTGTTTCTCATTTCCTTCGCGCTTCTCGATCTCTCCTTCCTATTCCAATCATTTGTTCTTTCACTTTGTAATGTATAACATTCGACAACTTTCGGTTTGTCACTACTTGTTGTATTTGATTCAAAATAAGAACTGGATTGATCTTCGATAGTTAAATACGCAGACTTATTTTTTTTCAGTTTCTTCTTTTGTTTTTCTATGTTTTCATTTAAAAACGTTAAGACTTCACTCTCACTTGATTGTTGGAGGAGGGTAAAATTCCTCCCAGATTCAATATCACCTGACGATTTTGATGAATTTGATAAAATTCTATCAATCTTTTCAATAATATTATATAAACGATTCGTACTGCGACTTTTCATCGTTTGTCCAGCTTCATTTAATCGTTGAAGTTTCATCTTTGTATCATGGTACATTACATCGCTGTATTTATCTTTTTCGAAAACACTATCAGAAAACTTAAGAAAACTAGAATTATGGCTTCGATTAGATTGTAAGCTTTTTTCTTTCGTATGGGAAGCTTCTTCGATTACTTTCTTTGAGTTATTCGATCTTAATTTTTCTTTGGGCATTACGGATGTCTTTAGGAATCTCATGGGAACATCACTATTATTCACTGTGTTTTCAGTCTCTCTCATCATTCTTAATCCTATATCTTCACCCGTACCATCTTTATTAAATCTTAAAATTCTCACCGAAGCAGAACTACCAAAAGTCGAAAAAGCTAATATGTGGTCGTATGGATGATAATCTACACAAGTCACTGCTCGATAATGTCGATCAAACGTATATTTTGCGAGAAGATTCCCGGTTTCTAAATTCCACACGTTCAAAGATGAATCTTCGCCACCGCAAAAGATCAAATTGCCACATGGAGAAATACAAGCTGTTGATTGTATCCTACAAGAAATATTTCAAGATAACGTAAAGGAAATCAGACAAGAATGAATCATTAAAAGTAAAATTATATGATGAAGAATACCTTTGATTATTCAATTCATTATACTTTTGCAATACTACTCCAGTTGCGAGATCTAACATTCTTAACCCATTGTTCCGTGAATGAACGAGAAGTCTGGATTCCAAGGGATGTAAAATAATTGTGTTAATTATTATACCGTCGATTTCTCTGACCTTTATCTTTCGTGATATGTACCATTCTTTCATGGATGATATTTTTCTACTCTTTTTCAACACCCATATGATTATTATTCCGACACTATCTGCTGTTAATAAGTTACTATTCTTCTGGAAATACATAGAATTTATAAATCCTTCGTGACCCTCTAATTCTTGGCTAAGATCCCAATTTTTCGACTTCTTATCTTCTATCCAAATACGTGCTATGCGATCGTAACAACCAGTTACTACTATCGAAGAAATATCGGGATCAAATTTTCCACAGTACACGTAGGATGGATGAGGCATCATCTGTTGAAAGATACACAATTTAATTTCGATTGATATTACCATCGTGATATGAAATTAATTATATTATTGAGTGAAGACTACAGAAGGAAAACATGATAATATATATTAACATAACATAATCATTACGTAATAAACAAGGAGTTGAATAAACTAAGAGGGAGGGTATTCGTGTTTTTTTATTTGCAGATTTGAAAGCGACGTTCAACAGAGTGGACAGATGAGGGTTGAACGCGATGTTGAGGTAGGTGGGCACAAGTAAAGGACTAAGGGATTATGAAAATGTACGAAAAAACAAAGAGTGTGATAAAGTTGGAAAAGGAAATTACGGAGGTTTTCTGAGTGGGAAGAGGAGTTACACAGGATGCACTGCTTAACTGATTAAGTTTATCAGTTAACACATATATTTATATATGTATATGGATGAAACATTTTTCGCTACGGCAATAATAGCAACGCTAATCAGAATGTCAAGAAATGAGACATTCTGTGTAAACATAACATCAATTTTAACTTAGACATAATATTAATAATAACAACAATGCTGGACGAAACCCAAATTAAAAAATTTTACGAAATAAATATATCTCATTTACCTTCTGTTAGCTTCTAATATATGTTTAAATTCTTACTTGTATATGTTCTACAATTCGATTCTGTACATCCCAAATACGAGCAGTTTGATCAGATGAAACAGAAAGCAAATAATTATCATTGTTAGACCAGTTGAGGGAGTAAACGAAAGTTTTATGTCCTGAAAACCGTACGTAGATCTTCTTTGCTTCAACCTAACAGCAATTAAAAGAACTTTAATATTCGTAACGAAATAATATAATAATATGTAACATCACATGGAAATATTTTGACAAATTTGAAATTGTACAATTGTGTTTATTGCAATGTATAAAAGTGTTTTCTACCAAACTTAATAAAATTATGAATTTTACACTGAAATTAATCATCGAATAATATAATTATAAATTGTGTATAACTTATTAATAGTAGAAACTCGTTTTTCGAATAGTTATTTAAAGAAGACATAATGTACTAAAATTTGAAACCAGATCTCTCAAAAAAAATATATTTATCATTTAGTTAATGAATCACTTACAAAGATACAATCGAACGTATAAGGATTAAATAATTTTTTGCTAAAACTTTTGTAATCCCTTTAATTGATTTGTAATATGTGAAAACAATTTAAAATCACAGGAAATATAATCTAATATTTAAACAATCCAGATCATTTGTACATTGATTACTAAAAAAAATAAAATATATGAAGAATATTTAACTGGTTTTTTTGAAAATTATCATAAGACATGGTCTCAACATATATACAACAAATATATTAATGATGATACTTGGAATTATTTCTTCAATGCTTAATAAGATTATTTCTTCAGTATTACACTTTTTACTGTTTAATCCTGCTACAAACCTCGAATTTTTATATTTCAATCTTGCTCTGATTTTAGCAAACAGAAAGAATTTGTAACATCTTAATATAGAATTGAGATAAGAAATCAGTCATACTTTTCTCATTTTTGTTCCAATTACCGAAAGATTACCGAAAATGACCGAAAGAACGTAATAGGAATAAGAAGATATGTAATCGTATCAAAATCTTTTACCCTTCGTATTAATAAAAATGAAAAATTTTAATATTCACCTCGTAGACGACAATGGGATAGTCGTGCTCTTCGGAAAAGCAACAAGCCAAATATTTGCCGTCGTTACTAAAAGCAATGTAAAAACATCCATTTTCGCCAATATCCGTTTCGAAGAAAATTTCATTTGGTATTTTACATGACTGTGCGGCTAATCTAGTCCATTTTGGCAAGTTTATAGGGTTTGAAGTATGAACAGACATCCCATGTGATTCATTACGTGTGTTGGATAAATCATATAACGATAATTGCCGATAAAGAACAGGTTCTAATTTAGGCTGGTTGATGGATTTTGCGGTAACAAATAAACTGCTAGGATACTTTTCTCGGACGTTCGATTTCCACCACGTATATACCTAGAAAATTCAATTTGAAAATTCAAAGTATTTAAAATCTCATCAATGATATATTAGAATTAAATACACGAATCATCGAAGTTTCAAGTGATTTCAAATATAATTGCTAAAATTGATAAAACTAATAGTCTCTCCTTTATCTTATCTACATACATCGTTTGACAACGAAATATGCCAAAGGTAATAAATTGCGTGTTAATGTTTAGAAGTAAATTTCATCTTATTATAATATCTTATGACAGTTCTAATAAAAAATAAAATCACGCTGTGCATCTGTATTTGTAATCTTCTAACTAAATTACATTTTAGCAGATAATGTAAGTATATTTGATATCTATTTGATAACTGATCTTATATACAGATAAAAAATATATCTATATATGATTACATTTTTATATTTCAATAAAAGTATATATATCAAAATTTTATATGTACATATTAAAATGAAATTTATTTCACATTAAAATATAAAAATATCTTTATTTTAAATTCTTGTCAACGCCTGCTAGCAATGTCTGATAAGCAAAGAGAAAATATAAAAGATTACAGTTGACCTTAAAAATTTACATAGAAAGGAGATAAAGCAGTCCTATAAAATCATGTTACATATTTAGGATAAAAAAGGATTTTGATCGAGTCATTAATGACGAAAATAATAATGTTTACGTTATGCCTATTCACTTAGTAATCACTTACTTCACACGTATGAAATCTATCAAATTTTTGCGAATTCTTTCGAGGTTTATACAGTTGTAATCTGACTTTCTTGTTAATATGTAATACCTGGTTTCGTCCTACAGGTTTTAAAAAAGCCCATGCAACCTTGTACCAACAACCTTCATGACCTATTTTAACGGAATAAAATCAAACGATTAATTTTAATCCTAAATTAATTAAAACTAATGAAGGAGCTTATAACAAAGATGACCCTTATCAGATATATCGATTTTTATGATAATAATCCCTTTCAGTAATTAAAAACGACGCTCATAGCATTGTGAAATCGAAATTATGAAAAATAATCTGTGTTCTGACTTATTATCGAATGAAGATTAAGTGGTTTTATAAAAATAATTAATTATAATATAAAATGTAATTAATGTAATATTAATTACAATTATTATATATATTAGTATTAATTATAATAATAATAAATATAATAAATATGTTTGTTTAATATTACCTATATATATTTTGTTAAAAAGGACTGAAATGTATTATAACATGGATAACGTAACATATAAACATGGAGAAGGGTGGTCGTTTTTGTTATAAGCTTCTCGATTCTTCTAAACTAAATGTTAGATTTTAACTATGTATATACGCCATATATAGTAACCAAAACACTTGCCAAATTTATCATAATTGAAGCTGGCCTCGGCAAAACTCAAAAGATCGACGATTTCAAAAAGTATTACAACCTGTTCATTATCGATTTTCAAAAGCTCTTTGAAATCATGTTCGAAGATAAGTTCTTCCTCCCATACCGGAACTATAGACTTATTCTCTTTGAAGTCAAACTTCCCAGTTATTACAGGCTGCAAATACGTACACGCGCCATGTTCATTTTTCAAATACTTCCCATTTTCAGCCTTTACTATATGAACCTTTACCATAGGATGTTTCGTCACGTAATCAATCTCCAACACATCTGTTCTATGAATCGTTACGGATATATATTTTATATCGTCTTTCTTCTTCCTCTTTTTCTTCCTTTTTGAACTTTCTTCGACATTGACACTCGGCGTCAAATTTTTAGAAAGCCTCTTTTCTTTGTCCTTTTTCCGCAACTGATGTTCTATAAATTTCGATTCCTTTTTCTTTGTTTTAGACCTTTTTAACTTAGCTTCATCGTTAGTTGCTTTAGCACGATTTTCTTCAAAATCATCGTTTTCGGAAGTAGTCATCGAATATTGACTAGAATGTTTTAAACGATCTTCATCGAGATCATCTTCAGTAACAGGTAGTGAATTTTCCTTGGAATGCCTTCGACTGTTAACGGAATGCTTTCGACCACTTCTTATCAAAAATCGATCATCTTTTATCGATACTTCCTTAGAATCGTCATCCGATTGCGCAGTGATTTCCTCCAAGCTCTGAGAGCTATTCGAACTATTAGAAGTATTTTTGTTACTCTTTTCTACGAAACTTCTCTTATTTCTTAATCCACGATTCCTTCTATTTTTCAAAGATATATCACCGCGGTTAAACTTATCAATACGTTCAACATCTAATATTGCATTCCTCCTTCGATTCTCAGACGTTTCACTGTCCAAATTTGCAGACTCCTTCAAATCTTCGGTCACAATCGCTGTTTCCTTGAAACTCTTATTTTCTTCGCTCAATGAATTTCGAATGCTTCGACTATCGAAAGTAGAAAGCTCCATTTGTTCTGGATTGTGGACCATTCTCTTCATCCTGATTTTTGGGTTGCTTCGATTATGATCAGTTTCAATCGTGAGAATTTCTTCCGAATCGAAGGCCTCATTATCAAACCCGAACAATGATTTCTTCAGGAACGACCTAGTTGCTGGTAGTGGTTTCTCTGAACGTTGAACAAACGAAGATGCACTTTCTGAAGATACAATTGTCCAAGAAGTGTTCCTAGTCTCTGGTAATCGAATTACTGTGTTATCTTTCGACCATCGTTTTCTCGTTGGTTTCTTTACTTCTTCTTTCTCATCTTTCGGCGTAATCCATTTTTTTCTGCCATGTAACTTTCCCTCGACAGACGACTGATTAATATTCCTTTTACTTAATTTATCGCTTAATTTATTCTTACTCGCCGTTTGAATCTCTTTTCCATTTTTTTTAGTGACCAGAGATTCTCCAAATTCTTCTATCAAATCTAACGAATCTACGACTTTTATATCATCATCGTCTCTTGAAAAATTTTCATGTTTTAAATTGGTTTTTGTCGAAAATGCTTTCACATTTTCGGATTCCTTCAAAAATGAATTTTTCTTATTTGATGCTCCACCATGTTCGATGTTATTATCATGTAATTCTTCTTCTTTATATTCTTGATGAACATCAACGATAACGTCCACTGATTTCGATGCAAATTCCGATGAATTCATAGAGTCTGTATTAGTAAATAATTTGGACGTATCTCTATTGAACATTGGAAAAGAATCTTCCATATCTTCTGTGGTATTTGCATTATTAGAAAACGAATGCTCATCGTCGCTATCTTGAAAATTAGTTTTGTAGTTAGTTTTATTTATGAGCGGTCGCAGATTCATTTCATTTTGTCTTTTCTTCTTATTCTTTGTTAATGCAATTTGCAATTCCATGTTCCACTTTATTTTTAGTTGAATTGTGAGTCTAATTAAGATTTTATAGTAATGGAATTTTTTTCATTAGAATTTTGATTTTTAAAATTATTAAACTATATTCGAGGTATTTGTATATGTTATCTTCTAATATAATTACATTTTGTTTCCTTTTAATAAATATTTGCAAATAATGCTGCTTACATTTTGTTAGTATTTTGTGTGTAGTATATTTACAATAAACATATTATATCATGATAGTGAGGCAAATAAACCATACATTATTGGAAATATTTTATTTGAAAAATAAATAAAATCTTTTGTTTGTTGTTGTTCTCTAATGTTTCCTACTACTGAATGAATTGTGCAATAATATGAATTAATTCTATATCATTCCTTTTACGTCTTACTAGCAAAAATATGCTTTATTTCATTCTTCTTATCTGTTTCTTCAAAGTAAAATTTCTTGGAGGTTATGTGAATCTTCATCTGCAGTTCTTAAAATTTGTTTGGTTAGTGTTTATATTAATATCATTGACTCTCCCTCACTAATCAAATGCATTAAATTATTTATGCAGTGAATTTTTGAACACATTAAAGATATAAGTATAATTTCATATGTCTTATATTTCTATGAAAATTATAATAGTATGCTGTATTGCAATTAATATGTACATTGCAATTAATTCTTTTTATTATATTATAACACTTATATGCACACTATAGATGAAATTTGAACGCATAAATCATTTAAAAATAAATAGTTAAAAAAATATTAATATATGGTTCTCCGTAACTAACACGCGGCAGGTAGCAAAATTGATCGGAAACTTCAGTTTATGCCGTTATGATACAGGTGTACAACAATCAATATAAATAAATTTAATTTTTGTTTTCAAATATTTATAATATAATATGAATATGGTACAAGCACTAGTATAATTATACAGGGTGGTTGGTAACTGATGGTACAAGCGGAAAGGGGGTGATTCTACGCAAAAGAAAGTCGAAAATATAGAATAAAAATTTTTCGTTTGAGGCTTTGTTTTCGAGAAAATCGACTTTGAATTTTCACTCGGTACGCGTGCGGTACGGTATAACGGATCTCACTGTAGATCGTTGTCTCGATGGAAAAATTAAAAAAAAAAAAAAATTAAAAAAAAAATTTTTATTCTATATTTTCGACTTCTTTTTTCGCGTATAATTATTCATTGTAAAATCATTTTTTAAATGATTGTAATGAGATTATAATAAAACAAATTAAAAATATATGCATGTCCAAAGTAATAGTATAAACAAAATAAGCTTAAAATACAGAAATGTAAGAATTTATTGAATCTATATACATATAATAAAAATTTATTTATTATTTCATTCATTGCATATTTATTATGATATTTCATTATTTGTTCCCTCTTCTTTTAGTAATTCCTAATAAAGCATAATTAAATTACAAAATTAACTGTTATTCTTGTATGTATTGAACTATATACATATATCTATTTTAAGAACATTTCAAACTTACTGCCTTTATAGCATTATCATAGACTTCTTCACAATGTATTAGTACTGCATCATTAGTATTAGAATTAGAACATTTTAGATTTTTCTCATCATTTTTTGTGCTTCCTGTAGTGCATTCAGTTTCAGTATTGATATTTCGAAGGGATTTCATTTTCAATCTCTGTTCTCTATTTTTAGCTTCCTTTATCTTTTCTCTGCGCGTTTCTCTATCAAGAAGCTGTTAATTTCAATTATATGAATGTGATGAAAAAATATAATTAGACATTATAATATTAATAGAACTTACAGCTGTAAATAAAAGTTTATCATTTTTTTGATTAGCTGTTAATGCTTCTGAAAATTCAAGTAAAAATGTTGTTCCTTTCTTATTAGCAATTGTTGCTAATCGTCCTTGTTCATGTGGTTTTATATATGTTAGCACTTCATCACAAACCTAGGATATGTTATATTAATTTTTAAATATGAATAATACATCAAAATGGACATACTTTCACACTAAGAACTGGAGAATCTTGTTGAATCAACAAATCCCATACATCCAGAGTTCCATCCATTTTTATTAAAAAAAAAACAGAAAATCGTGTTATGCTCCATGCTCCACCCATTAGAAAATCTCTATGACCACTAAAATATAATTTGAATAAAACTTTAATAGTTTATGTCAATTTTAATATAAATGTAAATTAAATGATTTTAAATATATTCACGGTGTCCATGCAATGCAAGATTCTTTACAATCCTCAGACCATATTCTTGTCGTCCAGTCACCAACTGTTAAAAAATTTTTAACAAATGTTGGGTTTCTTTCTAAACTTATTATAGGTCCATATTGTGCCTTGAATCTTGTTGCAATTTTCTCACTTGAAGTTTTCCCCTTGCGGTTTCCTGATATTACTATACCTGAGTACAAATAAATATATCAGGATATAAATAAAAGTACGTGAATTAAAATTCTTAGTTACCATTTTCAAGACCACACATAAAACGTGTACCCATAGATGGTTCAAATTGTAACGCTGAAATTCCAATTGCTCTATCAATATTTTGATCATCAGGTTTACATAAATCTATTACCAATGTTTCTGTAGGCATTTGTAATTTTCTGATATCCCACCACATTATCTGTAATTAATTTAAATTTATATATTAATTTACATATTACATTTATGTACTTTTTTTATTTCATTTTGTATCCTGTTATACTTGAGCATGGAGAAGACTAAAATAGTAGTGTTTGAAAAGAGAAGGAACAATAGGAAACAAAGAAAATGGAGATGGGATGAACAAGAACTAGAAGAAGTGGACGAGATAAGATATTTAAGGTACATACTGCAGAAAAAAGGAAGTGATGAGAAGCATATTCAAGACAGAAAAAAGAGAGCAATAATTGCGATGAAAAAGACATGGAGCGTAGGAGAAAGGATATTTAAAAGGGACTACAAGAGGAGAATGAGGATGTTTGGAGCACTGGTAGAGAGCGCTGTTTGGAGCGGAGGTGTGGGGATGGAACGTAGAAGAGAGACTAGACAGAATAAAAAGGAGACACGTGAGATGGATTCTAGGCTTAGACACAACAACACAGAATTACATTTTGAGAGAGGAGTGCAAGATATAGGAAATAAGAGAAAAGGCACTGAAAAGAGCAGTAAGGTATGAGGAGAAAGCCTTAGAATCGAAGAAGGAATTAGTAAAGGAGTGTATAAAGGAGAGAGAAAGGAATTGGGGAAAGGGCCAAGAAGGAAAAAGAGCAAGAAAAAGAAAGATGAGGTTAGAAGAGGCGAGAGAGGGAAGAACACAAGTGAAGGCAGGAGATGGACAAGAAAGGATGACAGCAAACCAAATTATAGAAGAAAGAAGGAAGAGAGAAACAGAGGAGAGGGAAAAAAGGATAAGGGAATCTAAGTACAATAGATATTACAGAAACATAGCAAAAGAAGGGCTATCAAAGTATCTAGAAGGAAAGATGAAATGGAAGGACAGAAGTATGGTAGCAAGATTTAGATGTGGTAACGAAACCAGGGCAAAGGAACACTGGAAAGAGGAGGGAGAAAGAGGATGCAGATTATGCAAAAAAGGAGAGGACTTGAAACACATATTAGAGGAATGTGAGATAACAGGAGGAGCAAGGAACATGGTAGAAACACTAAATGAGACTGGAGAAGGACTGGCAGAACTGAAACCGATAATAGAGAAGAGAAGAGTAGCAGAAGAGGGGGAGGAACGACAGGAAGGGAGCACAGCAAGGAAGCAAAAGCCAAAGAAGGAAAGAGCACTTAGTTATAAGCATTAGTTATAAGTTAGTACATAGAGATAGATCAAGTAAGGTGCAATAAATAAGTATAAGCAGTTGTATATAATTATAGAAGAGCTAGTGTAAGAGATATATAAGTGATGTAAGAGCATTATATAAGAGATGTAAACAGAAAGTCGTCCAAAGCTGAAAGGTATGGACTAAGAATAAATAAATAAATAAATATATCCTATTATACTTGTCCATCTTTGGAAGCACTGAAAAATTCTGTGCTAGTTTTAGAATTTATCCATAACACCTCATTGCATAAATCTCTGTGGCTAAATTCCACTAAACTTGTTTCAATTGGTTCTGATCCTTTTCTAATATCCCAACAAGCCACTTGACCAGTCATTAAGCCACTAATCAGTATATTACTATCTTTAGGATTATATTCCAATGTTAAAATTGGACAAAATGGTTTTAAGATTACACAAGGTGTATTTGGATTTTCTATAAATTTGGACCATAAACCTGTTCAGTCTTCTTTATATATCCTGAAATTTTTTATTTAACTTACCTACATCCCAAATATATGACTGAGGATTGTCATTTATTGCGTTTTTAAAGTCAATATTGCAGTAACTAGCTGCAAAACGATTTCCTTGATCCGGTGACCAAGAAAGATGTGTTATTTGTCTTTTTATTGGTAAAATATCACGATATACATTCACTGTACGTGAATATACTCGTTGTATTAAAGAAACTGGTTCCATATAACTGAAGTATTGTTCATAAATATTGCAAACATTATTCTGTAAAATACACTGTTCCATCGGCTAAAAATAATTGGAACGCGTAGTCATGGATTCATTCATAGTAAAATAGTTAAACAAATAAGTTGAAAATATAGACAAATATTATTACAGGCAACAATTGAAGCATTGTATGAATATACAGTTCATCTTTCTCTATTTTGCGTTTATATCTCACTGCCTGTTCTACATCTTTCGCATTTAAATCTTTTGGCCAACCACCTTCAGAATGATATATACCACTATCTCGGAATGTTGCAGTATTTGTATTTACCTAAATATATTGTTAACAATAACAATAATATATATACATAAATAATTTTCAACATCAATTTATACCTCATGAACAGAATATATCTTGCTACATTGAGTTCCTTGAGTTACAGGATCTATTTGAATATAGTGAGTCATAGATTCTGCATGTGGTTTAATATCAGCTTCTACTTTATCATAATTTGTGAAGTTACATTGTTTTCCAAATTGTAACCTCTTTTTTGTATAAGTGTATTGCATATTGATGTTTTTCATGTTTTAAATTCTCATTTTTAATCTAATCAATAATCTATTTAATAAACTAAATAACTCATACAAGCATTTTATTTAAACTTTTAAATATACTTTTAAACATGATCTCAAAAAAGTTAATATAGAAGAATGAATTATTAAACAATTAAAATAACACTTATTATTATCACTTATAAATTAATCATTTAGATTTACTTTATTGATATTAAAAAATATGTCAGTATATTACATTGAAATCGTACACTGCATGTATAAATAATACCAATATATTTCTGTTTTCTAGTTGCTATAGTAACATAAATGATAAATGCATCAATGCTCAATTTCTGAATAATAAGAAATTTTAAGATCTTTACTTATCAGTTCTTACTAAAATAGGAATTTTTGGATTTAAACCTTGGTAAAGAATAGAAATCATTTTATACATTTTTACATATTCTAATTGTGTACAATCAAGAAAGATGTTCATGTTAGGAAGCACATCTTCTCCAATAATCTTCATTAAATCATCATAGTATTGTATATGTTGTACTTGTTGCATTACATCAAAGAAGAGTAATAACTGATCTTTATTTGTATAACGCATACAACATATTTTGGACATCCCTAGAAAACAAACTAAGATAAAATATCATATTAATTATGAAAAAGAATACAATTGTACCTTCAAGATTTTGATTATAAAAAAGATTCCAAAGTCCATTTGATATGCATTCTGTTATATTAGAAATAGTATGTAGTGTTTTGCATATATCATTTCTAAAAATTTGTTTATTTTTAAATTCGTTCATTTCATAAATTTTCCATGCAGATCTTAATTTTGTATACAGTGATCTAATATCTTCTACATCAATCCCTATGTTTTTAGAGGAAAGAGTTTGAAATAAAGAAATAAATTTAAGAAGTGCAGTTACTATATAACTCTTGTGTGTTAATTGGTTCTGTGCAATTTCATCCTGTAATATACATTTACATATTTATATATGGAGTATACAGGGTGGTTGGTAAGTGGTGGTACAAGCGGAAAGGGGGTGATTCTACGCGAAAAAAAGTCGAAAATATAGAATAACAATTTTCTTTTTAATTTTTTTTTATTTTTAATTTTTTTTATTTTTAATTTTTCCATCGAGACAACGATCTACAGTGAGATCCGTTATACCGTACCGCACGCGTACCGAGCGAAAATTCAAAGTCGATTTTCTCGAAAACAAAGCCTCAAACGAAAAATTTTTATTGTATATTTTCGACTTCTTTTTTCGCGTAGAATCACCCTCTTTCCGCTTGTACCACCAGTTACCAACCACTCTGTATATATATAGATATATATAGTTTACTTTTATAAATTCTATATTTACTTACCATTTTATTAAATTCTAGCAAAAATGTATGTAACACTTTTTGTTGTTTTTCATTGAATGATCTTTCTGTACATTCAGTATTCAAATATGTATGGTAAATTCTCAATGACTTAATTATTTCTTCGGGGATATCAATTGTATTTAAACTATCTACAATAGTCCTAAGTGTTAAATTTTGTCCACAAGTACGTTGTGAAATTGTATCTTCGTGTAATGGACACTTCATTCTATATTCATTAGGAAGTGTACAATTATCAGATTTAATTGACATTTTCTGTATTAGACATTTCAGTTCACTAGTTGATGCTGCAGAATTTCTTTGACCAAATTTGATAAATTTTGGCTGTATAAAAACAAAAATATATTAAATAGCGACTAATTAAGTATGCAATAATTAAATTTGGAGACACTCATATAATTAAAAAAGTTGATATTGTTTTATATTTTACTGTATGTAAAATATCATAATGAAACTAAAAAATGTCAAAATTTTAGAACATTGTTTATTTATGATATTTTATATTCAAGTATTTACTAAATATATACAACCTTTATGTAAATAAAAGTATTTTGTGTAAATAGAATATATGATAAACTTCATGATAAAAATTACTATATTTTAAATTTTATTAAAGTAGACGAATACAATTAATGCGTAATATATAGAAAATAATGCATACACATGTATCACAAAAAATTACCTCTGTTATGGAAGTATTAGATTTAACATCATTTTTCATTTTGCGATTAATGTCTTTAACGACCGTTATATTTTTAATATTCTTTTTATTTATTGCAAGGAAATTCTTGCTTTCTGACGATTTCATTGAGTGCAATATTGTTTGTTTATTAGCATTCTTGGTTTCTTTAGATGTCATATGTACATCTCTTTGTGTTACTTCATTTTGTACTCCCTTATCAATACTTGCTTTTTCAACATTTAATTTTATACCAAAAAGGCCTTGTCTCGAATATTTATCTTTATTGCTTATATTTAAACTTTTTACCTTTTTTTGTTTTTTATTTCCTACTATTGATAACAAACGTAATAATTAAGTAAGATAAAGAATATATTGCTTTTTAAATGACTTTAATAATTTCTTTAAATATTTACCAGTTTCTTGGAAACATTCATAAGCATAATATTTTGTTTTTCTTCCCGTGATATTAGAAGATAATTTTTCCCGCAATTGTTGTGTCTGTATCAATGTTCTACTAATATCTGCAGCAATTTCTTGAACTTCATCTTTGGACTTTTAAATAGAAAAAAAATTAACATAATTTTGATATAAAAAATTATATAAAACAACTATATTATAACGGCCTTACTTCGACACAAGTACAAATATCTTTATTAACTTCTTGTTGAGAATGTATTCCCGTGTACCATGGTTTTAAACAATACATTGCTTCATCACAATTTGATTTTAATACATTCTTTACTTCTTCTGTAAGTACCAAGGTTTGATGTAAAAATTTAGTCAGTTTCGAAAAATTAAACGAGTCTTCCATTGTTATTTTCAAATCTTGCTGTTTCTAACAAACAAAGATAAAAATCGGTGAATAAAAATTCAATTAACATATCAGTTACATAAGATAGATTACAGATTAAGAATAGTATAAAAGAGAATAAAAAAGTGATATATCACTCAAAGTGTTAACTGGTTTTCTTATGTACTAAAATACCGTGTAGATACAATATATTTATGATATATTTTACAATTCTTTCTAATACATGTGTTACCTTCTTTAACATATTATTAAGTAAAACAGATATTGTGATTTAATGGATTTATTTGTGGAAATGAGATGAAGGTAAATATATATATAATTCATTTTATAAAATTTTTACTTAACTAAACTCAGAAAAACATTAAAATCGTTTCTACCTTAAATGTTCATAAAACCGTTATAGTTTTATAAATACTGTGAATGGAAATGTATTTATTAACGATAAATTTTGATAATATGATCATTTAAAATAGCTACCCTACTGTATTAAAGATATTTTTTAATATGCGTTTAATGTACGAACGCGTATGTGTGTTTACTTAATAAAAAACAAAGTTTTCTTATAAAAATAAAACACGATTTACGATTTTGCGGAAACCTTAGCTTAATGATTTTTCATATGTCATGTCCTTCATACATCAACATCACAAGATAAAGGTATTGTATCTAAATATTATAATTCTCAAAGGGCAAAGTTACAAAAAAATATAAGAACGATACCAATGACGTATTTGCCCTAATTGTGAAGAATGTTTTGACGTACAGTTCATTTTCATATCAGACATTCAGACAAAATATATTTTAAACCTAAAACGTACAAAATAAATTGCTTTATCTATATATGCAATTTATCACATTAGAAATTCAGTCAGATACAGTATATATTGTAATTGAAATATGCCAATCATATATTTATGTTTATATACATACATATATATGTAAATGTATATGCATATATATAAACATATGGAAAATTGTAAATAAATTTTTAGCAATTAATTATATAATTTGAAAGAACTTGACTCATAAATTTAAGTAGAAATGAATGATTAAGAAGTCTTCTATAAATTAATATCTTTCAAGCAGAATTACAAAGTTTATAAACAGTAGTTATGAGAAATTATTAAATTTGCTCTTTTATAATGATATATATCTATAATTCATCTTTTCTTGGCACATCATCATCTTCATCTTCTTCTTGAGCCTGTAAAAATGACGTAAAATCAATTATAATCTTATATTATTACAATACAATTAAAATGAATTAAAAGTTTTTACGAACTTCTTCTGGGGCTTGACCATAAGTACCATCAGAATCAATGAACTTAGAAAGTCCTTGAAGTGTTCTTTCACCTTTGTATGATGCAGCCTAAAATTTATTCAATTTAGGATGCTTATATATGTTAAGATTGTTATAAACATTAAAATATTAATAAATCTGAAATCGTTACTTCATTTGTTTCTTTTTTGTAGAGAGTAATCGTAGGATAATTAACAATTCTTATATCTTCTAATTCATTTTCAGTAGCATCCATTTTTGCTATAACTAAATCTTCATTGTCTTTATATTTTTCTGCAAGCTAGAAATGTATCACATTATATTTAAACATTTGTTAAAACATTTTATAAGTTGCAAAAGTGAAAAATATGTAAATGAAACATACTGCTTCATATATAGGAGCTAATTGTTGGCAGTGTCCACACCATGGAGCATAAAATTCAACTAAAACGTTCTTCGTTTTATCAAAAGCAACTTCATGGAAGTTAGTACCAACAAGAACTTTTACAGGTTTCTTATTCCAGTCTTCAGGTAAATCTTGTGTAAGCAAATGTTTTTTCAATTTGCCTTCAACAAATGCAGTTACAAATTCCAAAACATTTTCACTAGATAATTCTGGGTTTTCTGGCTTGTACTTAGCCATATTCTGTTCAAGTTGTATAATACGCATAGCAGGTACTTCATTTTTCTTCATACCAAAGAATTCTAAAATGCGTTCATGATCAGCTTTATCAGCATTAATTGTTACAAACAAAACCTGTACAATATCATAAAATATTATTATTATGATGATACTATTTATTATATACATTACTTTATATCTACATTATTTATATTTGTACATACCTCTTTACGGAATTTCTTTGCTGGTTCTTTAATCTTTTCTACATATTCTTCAAAATGACCAGCTTCTTCACTAAGGAAGACAAGCAGATGGCTTTTAATATCACCACTAAATATCTTTTGTGCAGTATCTTGATTAAAATCAACAACTAAAGGCAATGCATGTATAGAGATAAAGTTTTGTAATTTTTTAACATCAAGTTCGTCATTAAATTCACTCCTGCCTTCATCGAACTAAAACAAATATTAAATGACATATATGATATTATTAACATATCTATAAAGAAAAATAGAATAAATTAAAATTAATGTACCTTCTTAAACAAAACAACTTTACCATCTTCTACTCCATATTCACTGAAAACTTCTTCATTACTACTTATACCAAATACATGATCATCAACAGCATTAGCAACTTCTAAAAATACTTTTGCACCATCTGATTCTGCATCCTAATTAACATAATTAAATGCATATATACATTTTGCGTTTTATAATACAATTAACAAAGATTTCAAACAAATATATTGTTATTTTAATAATACCTTAAAGAACCCAACAATGGCAACATTTCGTGCCTCGATAAATGATTTAGCTTCTTCAACTGTTGGCAAATCTTTAGCAGCTGGACCAGTCTTTTTTATTACCCAGTTAATAATATCATCTGCTTGACGACCACCACTGTAATCAATAGCTGAACCTTTACGATAAAATTTAAGGGTAGGATATGCACGAACTCCATGCTTCTCAGCTAATTCTGTTTCAACAGTTGCATCAACTTTAGCTAATTTTACAGAGAAACCACCCTCCTCTAACTTTTTGGCTGCTTTAGCATATTCAGGTGCTAAAGCTTTACAATGTCCACACCATGGTGCATCTAAATATTAAAAATCATAAAAAATTATTAATGTAACTATAATATGTTTCTGTGACATAATTATGCAATTAATTATTATGTTAAAAAGTCATCACTATATTATAAAATTGTAATTTAAAAATTGAACAAGTATAGTAATAACAGAATATAGATCACAATTTAAAGCACATACAAAAGATTTATCCATATATTAAATTTAATTATTCAAAATATTAAATAAACTTTTATATATTTTATCGTAACTTGTACATCCTTTACTTATATATTTATTTAACCAAACTAAATATCGATGGCTTATTGCACATATACTATATTGTATTTATCTTTATCAATGCTATTATCAAATTGGTTGCAAATTGTGGATTGATCTCTTTTAGGAACATAAAATGACAAAAGTGAGTACTAAATGGTTAAGAACTATTTGTTACATATAAAATTCAAATTCCACAGAAAGTGGATATGCAATATTTGTGCAGTAAGCCATCAATATGGAGTATACATATATTTTTTAATAGGATTATGAATATAATTCTAAATGAATCGCACGATATTCGTGACATAAAATAAATAATTTCATATATTTTATATATTTTATATATATAAATTTTATATATAATTTTTATATATAAATTTTATATATAAAAGTTTTTCACTCATATCATATATTCATTTCATTCGACAAACATTCCATCATATATTATGAAATAAAAATGAAATAATGTCAACAAGTGTGCTCGATCTTAAAAACCGGCTCCTAAATGGTGACGTGTAAGAACCAAGCATCTGGATCAGCTTCAATTATATTTTAAATGCATAAAAATATCAAATAAAATAAATATTACAATTTTTCATTAAATATAATTAAGAAACCTGTTTAAAAAGAAAATGTAAAACTACTACTCACAAAATTCAACAAGCACGTAATCATTTTGTCCGATAGCTTCTGCGATATTATCTTTTGTAAGTACCAAAACCGAGTCTTCAGTTTCAATTTTCGCAAAAGTAAAAGTAAGGTAACAAGTCACTGTAAATATTAACGCAAAGAACTTCATCTTTAAATGGAGACAATGTTATTTTCTGATAAGTTATGCCACGACAGATATAAATACAGCAAATACGGTGAGTCTACCGTTACAATATTAAGATTATAGTCACCGACAGCATTCGTTGAAGAATACGGACAAAGTGATCAAATACAGTGATGCAGAGAACTATACAGTTGGTAGATCGTGGTTAATGCGTGGCATCAGCATCACATTCATCGTGGGAGTTGCTGATTGGTCGACGCAAAAGTTCAAGAATCCGGTAGGATGTTAATGTTAAGATTACTATACAAGGGTTAGGATATCAATTTATTTTTTAATCATACTATTTTATCACTTCACAGAGAAGATAAATATATTTTGCGTTCTATTTTAATATAAATTCAAATTTACGATTATTTTTTTGCTTTTTCAATATATTATATATATAATTATTATAATATCATACTATTAAGTATGAAGGAAACAGAGTACTTATTTGTTTCTGTTACTCCGAATTCCAAATATCGTTCTATTTCTAATAATAATGTCATGGCTTACAAAACTAATAACAGATTCTAATGATGTATATTTACATAAAAAATATGTAACCACTAGTTAATAAAAAAGTATTTTAATATTTAATATGTATTTTTATTATAATAATCTGCCAAGGTAATATATATGTGAAATATCTTCTTTACTCTTGCTAAAAAATTTATTAAAAATTTCATTTTACTTTACATTTTTGTCATTGGTATGCATTTATCCAATTTCAAAAGGTTGAAATATCAATCCCTTTGTAAAATATTTAAATTCAAATATATATAACAATTAAAATTTAAATCTCTATTTATTGTATATATATGTAAAAAGCAAATATTTTACTATATTTATTTTCAGTAAAATATTTAAATAAAGAAAAATTATTCATAATGTTTTTTATGTAATGTAATAAGTTTTGTACATCGTAACAAATACAATATTTTTCCTCCTATAAATAAATTATAACGTTAATTTCACAATCTATTTTTTATTTTTCAATTTCAAAAAGCTTAATAATATAAAATATCTGAATTGTTCATATTAAATAAAAGTTTCAAAATACGTTTAGTAATTTATTATATTTTTATTACAAAAATCATATTATAGTATCGTGGAAATTATTAGTATGGTGGAATTATTTGGCAACTCTCGTCACAACGAATTTAACACTCTCTGTCTGTCTGTCTGTCTCTCTCTCTCTCTCTCTC
>NT_176427.1:23837-221595 GCF_000188095.3 Bombus impatiens | reverse complement strand
CTCACGGGGGCGCGGCGGGCCCAGCGCGCTTCGCCAACGCCACACGGAGTTCCCAGGCGATCACCCATCCAAGTACTATCCGTGCCCGGCGCTACTTAACTTTCGTGATCTGACGGGAACGAGTGCACTCAGCGTGGCCAGGGCGTTGGCATTGAAAGAGGATCTATTTTGTCGTCAACTCTTAATACAGCCTACCCAACGCTTTGTGGTAGATTGGAGTGGAAAGTTTCCGGACGGTCTTGCCAGCGAAATTTCCTACATTGCGCCATATATAATTGGGCGTGATTAATGACCTACGCTTTGATTTAAGCACTTGGTCGGCTAGCATACCACATCCCCCCTCTACCATGGCCTTATAGACCTTAAACGACAGTCGGGGCGGCTCATATTTGGAATCCAGGCCCCCGCGGTAACGTGATCCCGTTCTCGGTTTTCCAGAAAGCATCAACGTCACCCACATGCGGGTATCTAAACCTTGTAATGTAGGCCCTCGAGCCTACAACTCTGTATCAACGGACACTGCCATCTGGCGAAACCTATGAATTATCTGCAAAAACGACGACGGTAGCGCTATGGTTAGCGTAGTTAGTTGCTAACCTTCCCGATCCAGGTTCGAATCCCGGACGAGCCCCCACTTGTATCGTGGAAATTATTAGTATCGTGGAGTTATTTGGTAACTCTCGTCACAACGAATTTAACACACTCTCTCTCTCTCTCTCTCTCTCTCTCTCACTAGCAACTCTAACAACTCTACAACACTGACAATTCGATCAATTCTCTCAACTCTACTCTTCGACGTCTCGATCAACTCTCTCAACTCTACTCTTCGATGTCTCGATCAACTCTGACTCTCGCAACACACACACTTTTCGACTTGCATACTCTGACCTCTCGGTCATCCCCCTTAAAACACGAAACCGTCCTTCTGCTCTAACGTTGTTTATTGTTTTTCTCACATCACTGTAAGAACTAGGTGACTTTAGTCACATAGGCGCTCTTAAATGTACACGAACTACAGAAAGACGACATACACAGTTTTTCTAATTTCAACCGACCTCTAATTCAAATTACTTTACGATATTACATTCGGCCTTTCCTGACAATCACATCTGCCCTCAGATGTGCTCATCATCGCTGCTCGCACTTACATCACTATCGTTAACATTCCACCACTTCATGTGATCGGCTGCCGTGATCGTGCTGCTCTCGCTGCACTACGTATCGGTCATTTCGCAGGACCTTTACTTTTAGTTAAGGAACTTCGGATGCAGCTTTAGTCGGGGACCGCCCTGCGTCCTCTCGATTGCCACTAGATCTCCCGTCCTGTATGCTGTCGCCTTCTTGCGTCTCTTGTTATACGTCCACTTGTCTCGGGCTTGGATCTCTTCGATCCGTCTCTTTGCGTCTGTACGCAACTGATCTCGTTCCTCTTGGAACACCGCGGCCTGTTCGTCCTCGATGCTACTGCTCCTCTTTCGCTCTTCCTCTATCTTCCTCTCCGTTGTTTGTTTACCCATTTCACTCTTGTCAGGGGCTTTGGTCGTCGTGGCAGCATCGTGACATTTTCGTAGGCTCGATTCGTACATGGAAGACGTTAACAACTTACCATCTTCCGAGACTATGATCTCTTCTTTTTCGAAGGTCTTCACGTTCATCGTGTCCTCGACAATCCCATCGTCGTCCTCGTCATCCACATCCTCTGTATATCGAATCTTCGTATCGATATTATTGGAGGAATTCCGCACGTGCGACTGCCCTTGTCTTTTCGTTCGCCTTGCATTGACTCTCTTCGAGTTTATCCGAAAACTTGAAACAACCCTCACACCCGCAACGCTATCCTTCTCAGTAAATTCGCAAATATCATCAACAACATCCTGTTGCTGTTGTTTAGCCAGATTCTTCCTCCTCATGATGTTCGCTAAGTCCTCCTGCTAGCCGCAAGAATCCGACGAGGACACCATCTCGTGGTCCACTTTGCCAATCACCACGTGTCTTGCCACTATTCTCCGTTCCTCCGACATTTGCTGCACAGCTGCCCGATACTTCTTCAAAACTCCTGCCAACTCTTCTTTATTTTCTTCCAATTGCGACAGTAGCTCAGTTCGTTCACGACTAGCTACATTAACACGATCTTCTGCTTCGGAACGTTGCCGTAGTGCTTCCTGCAACGAAGCCTGCGTCTCATTCTCCAACTCGTTCTCCAACTGCGACTCTAGAACTTTCACCTTTTTCAGAGCGTTACCACGTACGTCTTCTAACTCCTCGTCCCTCTGTTGCATCTCTTTGCGTATTTCCTTGCATTGTTGCTCGATGTTCATCTTGAGCCTTAATTTCGCTTATTCGAGCAACTGCACCTGGCCAACTAAGTCGTCCAACTCTTCTTCCTGATCCTTTACTCTTTTCTCCAGCTCATGCTTCGCTTTCTTCAGTTGTGCTGCGTCCTCCTCCGTTTTGCCACCAAATGTTAATTCCTCAAGCTCTTGGTCCAATGTCCGCAATCTTTCTTCCTTCAATTCGATTTCCAATCTTGCGTTACTAAGGTTCTGTTCTATGGTAAACTTCTCCGCGATCGCGATCGCGATTTCTTTTTCTCTAGCTAATCTTTTACGTTGCGCTTTCTCGTGTCATAGATCATTCATTAAATTCTGAGTTTCTGAATCGAATTTGCGCTGTTTCTTTTCCAGAAGATTATTCCTAGCTGTCTGTTCTTCCAACAGTAATCTCAAGTCGTGCATCTCGCCATTCGGTTTTTGCAAGCGTCGTTTCCATTGTTCAACAACCTGACGTTGTTCCTCGACCTCTTCGTAAGCATCAGCTAACTTCTTCTCCAATTGCTTCTTAAGTCCAACCAGTTGCTCAAGATCATCCTCATGTTGCTGGGCACTTACTATATTCCCAAATTCATTCTTCAGCGCCTTTTTTAGGCCTTCCACATAGGTACGGGCATCCATTACTGGGTATTTATATCATTTACACCATAGTTGCACTCCTTTGGTGAATTTTGAACAATTGGGGAAAGAAACGCTTAGCGTTATGTCGTGGAAGAAATTCTCCGATAGGACCAGATCTTTTACCCCCATAGTTACTAGATGTCTTAGGCTCCAGGGACTCTCCTTTATTAAATCTATCCCCTTTTCTACGTCAGCCCCGGCTAAGCAGGTTTTCTTATACACAGCCTGACACGCCATAAAAACGTCCATATTAGTACCAGCTGACACAAGTAGGCAACCCAATGACCTACTTATACAGTATTCCCATTCGTCGACGAGGTGCTGCGGAAATAACATCGCAGCAATTAACTCCTCAACATTCTTATACGGTGTTCCGTAATAGTTGAAATATCCCAGGAAGTGCACATTCGTGGGGTTGGAAGTCCAACATGTTTTCTTCGAATTAATCACCATACTAAAGAAGTGCTGTACGACCTCCGCGTACTTGTCCAAGTCCATTAACACTGATCCGCGGAAGCATGCTATACCATCATCTCCAAAAAACACGTCCATAACTGGGTACTCCCCCATGACGACCTCTAAGGTATACCACGTTACCACCATGTTAATGAGACATCTAATAATATTGATAAACATTGATCCGGACAGAATTCCATGATCCTCCTTAAAGCGTCTACCATCAGAGTTTTGGACCGGAGTATTTATAAAATAGTTTATGCACTTCCTAAAGCATATCCGGTCTCTATCGGTTAAATTGAACTTCTCCATTACCACACTGAAAACGTCACGTATTAACCACGCAGGTACCTTTGCATCAAAAGTCGGTTATCAATATTTTAGTCTGCCCATACCTGCAGTTTAATTGATCTAGCTGGCTATTAAGCCACATCATTCCACCCTTCATCATCCATAAGCGGTATTCCTGCAACATTTCTGTTCAATGAACTGTTTGGTTAATGGGGCGGCGAATCTAGCTTCTTGTAGTATGATACTTAACGGGATGGCCCAAACGGGTCTCACCTTATTTTCACCAGGCTTTCCAATGTGACTTCTAGCAAATGCAACACTATCAATTAAGAGAAAGTACAAATTCCCCATCATCGACTCGCCTCCATACGTCAGAAAGGTACCCCAACTCACGTTCTATAACATCCTCCTTTTTCCAGCCTGGTCGTGTTTTAATATACGGTAGACCGGGTGATGTGCGCTGGGGCACGGCGCTGGCCGCTTCAGACATCGAAAGAGAATCTTTTTTTTTTATATTTACATGGAGGAAATCCGCACGGACGCCAGGCCGCTTCTGGGGAAAGCGGCCTGGTAGTGTCGGACTCTCCAAACCTCCACGATGACCGTCCCGGCTGCGATCGAGGAGAGGCCCAAGAACCGGTGTGAGCGTCGCAACGGGGCCTCGCCCACGCGATTTGTTTTCCATGGTCAAAAAATAGAATATTTAAAGAAACATAGGTGTGTGCCAAAATGAGAATGATACAATATGCATGATAATGGTCGCGTAATACTAAAATATTTCTCTTTCTCGATGCTTCGATTGTAGATTATTAAAAATAGATTGTCAAGAAAAGTAAAAAAATATTGGAAAAATAAAAAAAAAACCAACGCCACACGGAGTTCCCAGGCGATCACCCATCCAAGTACTATCCGTGCCCGGCGCTACTTAACTTTCGTGATCTGACGGGAACGAGTGCACTCAGCGTGGCCAGGGCGTTGGCATTGAAAGAGGATCTATTTTGTCGTCAACTCTTAATACAGCCTACCCAACGCTTTGTGGTAGATTGGAGTGGAAAGTTTCCGGACGGTCTTGCCAGCGAAATTTCCTACATTGCGCCATATATAATTGGGCGTGATTAATGACCTACGCTTTGATTTAAGCACTTGGTCGGCTAGCATACCACATCCCCCCTCTACCATGGCCTTATAGACCTTAAACGACAGTCGGGGCGGCTCATATTTGGAATCCAGGCCCCCGCGGTAACGTGATCCCGTTCTCGGTTTTCCAGAAAGCATCAACGTCACCCACATGCGGGTATCTAAACCTTGTAATGTAGGCCCTCGAGCCTACAACTCTGTATCAACGGACACTGCCATCTGGCGAAACCTATGAATTATCTGCAAAAACGACGACGGTAGCGCTATGGTTAGCGTAGTTAGTTGCTAACCTTCCCGATCCAGGTTCGAATCCCGGACGAGCCCCCACTTGTATCGTGGAAATTATTAGTATCGTGGAGTTATTTGGTAACTCTCGTCACAACGAATTTAACACACTCTCTCTCTCTCTCTCTCTCTCTCTCTCACTAGCAACTCTAACAACTCTACACTCTCTCTCTCTCACTAGCAACTCTAAATGGCCTTATAGACCTTAAACGACAGTCGGGGCGGCTCATATTTGGAATCCAGGCCCCCGCGGTAACGTGATCCCGTTCTCGGTTTTCCAGAAAGCATCAACGTCACCCACATGCGGGTATCTAAACCTTGTAATGTAGGCCCTCGAGCCTACAACTCTGTATCAACGGACACTGCCATCTGGCGAAACCTATGAATTATCTGCAAAAACGACGACGGTAGCGCTATGGTTAGCGTAGTTAGTTGCTAACCTTCCCGATCCAGGTTCGAATCCCGGACGAGCCCCCACTTGTATCGTGGAAATTATTAGTATCGTGGAGTTATTTGGTAACTCTCGTCACAACGAATTTAACACACTCTCTCTCTCTCTCTCTCTCTCTCTCTCACTAGCAACTCTAACAACTCTACAACACTGACAATTCGATCAATTCTCTCAACTCTACTCTTCGACGTCTCGATCAACTCTCTCAACTCTACTCTTCGATGTCTCGATCAACTCTGACTCTCGCAACACACACACTTTTCGACTTGCATACTCTGACCTCTCGGTCATCCCCCTTAAAACACGAAACCGTCCTTCTGCTCTAACGTTGTTTATTGTTTTTCTCACATCACTGTAAGAACTAGGTGACTTTAGTCACATAGGCGCTCTTAAATGTACACGAACTACAGAAAGACGACATACACAGCTTTTCTAATTTCAACCGACCTCTAATTCAAATTACTTTACGATATTACAATATAAAACGGTAAAATATTTCAGAAATTATATTTATATGCAATAACACATTACATAAGCGCAAATATAATATAACTGTCTAAAACAATAAGTCACAGTTTAACTATGTATTCATTGTGAAATATTGTATTATGTAAACTTCATCATAAAAGCATAACATTTCAGGTAAACAGGTATACTGAAAAGTAATTATATTTAGTAATATTTAATTATTTTTTAGATAGAAATGTATATCAATTATACGTAAATCAAGCTTTATTATTTTTTATTAACAAGTATAATATTTAGAGATCATTTATATTGACATTATTTCTTTGACTTAGAAATATTAGAGATACATATGCGGTGATCTAAAACAGACAATTAAAATCATTTTTACATATTAGTGGATTTTTATTAACAAAGATGACATTGTATACAGTAACATCAGAAATATTTACAGAAAATAAAAATTCTTATATAAAATGTAAAAATGACAGTAAGTTTATTACTTTCTTAACTTCTGTAATGTCATATTTAATACGTACTATTAATTTTTATATGACCGTAAGAAGATATATAATCATAAGATATGTTTATAGATGTAATATCCAGCTTTATTTTTAAGTATCCATCTTATATGATTAAACCAGAATGTCTTAATGGCTTAACTCGTGATAATGATGATGATATAAATATAGATAGGCAACAAGAAGGAAAATTATTAATAGGTATAAATTTATATATAGAATTAACCAGATATCAGAAAACATTATTTAATGTAATAAATTATATATTAATATTTTTAGAACACCATATATCTACAGAATTACAATATGTTGGATTGCAAGTATGGCGAGGTGCATTATTACTAGCTGATTATATTTTATCCAATCCTGATTTATTCAGGGATAAGGTAGTTCTAGAGTTAGGTGCTGGAGTTGGCTTAACTAGCATAGTAGCTAGTTTCCTAGCAAAAGAAGTAATTTGTACAGGTAATAAAGTTTGTAATATAATACTATTACACTAAATATTGTTCACATATATTTAATGTAAATGTATTTCTTACATTTTAGACATTGATGTAAAAGGGATATTGAAATTAATACATAGAAATTTTATGAGAAATAAAGCTTATATTAAGTCTAAAGTTGACATTAAAGGATTAGATTTCTTGAATTTAAAATGGCCTACATTTTACAAAAAAATAATAGATGAACCAGCTATTATTCTAGCTGCTGATGGTAAGTTATAAATTTATATTTTTACAATAAAAATAACATAGATATGATCAATGATTTTTTATGTTTACAGTAATTTATGATGAAACCGTAACAAAAGGATTTGTCCAAACATTAACAGAACTTTTAAATTCAAATGTACAGAAAGTTGTTTATATTACTTTGGAGAAAAGATATGTTTTTACTACAGCCAATATGGAAACTACTGCTCCAATGTATGAAGAATTCTTAGATCTTGTTAAAGTAAAGCAATTTAATTGGCATGTTGAATATATTAAAATAGATTTTCCACAATATTTCAAATATAATAGATTAGAACAGATGGTTCTCATAAAAATAAAAAACAAGTTAAGTAAATAATATAATTGAACATATAACATATAGTATAGTAACAAATTCATGAACATAAGAGAAATATCAAACAGTATTAAGTAATATAATGTGTTCATAGATATTATAATTGTACATTAAATTTAAATAAATTTAGAGAAAATATTTATATATGGATATCAGAGAAGTTTTGAAAACTTTTAATACAACTTATTATAACGTTATGAATGAAAGTAAGACCTTTTTATCGTTGTTTTCATTTTAATTGTGACAAAAATATATATACTTGTATATATATCATAATTTCATTAAAAAATGTATTTTTCTTAAATATCTTTAATGGCTGTCTATGTATGCATGTATTTCTGTATATATGTACATATTTCACATTCTAAAATTAGAAAGAAAGATTACTCCGTAGGAGTACTATAATTACCACTGAAATATATTTTATAATATGTTATTATCCTATGATAAAAAAGAAATAAAAATAACAAAAAATTTGAATAATTTCAAGTAAAAGCAGCAGACACTTTAAATTATAATGTTTCTAAATTTATTGTATTTTTTTATTTACAACCTAGCATAAGTAGTAATATTAATGGACAGTGATCAAAGTCGTTCGAAGAAAACAGATTTGCTAGAAATCAATACTTGTTAAAAAGTTAAACAAGATTTCACCTAGTTACGTTATAAAGAAACGTCACGTATTACGTACGGGAATGTAAATGCTTCTTCGAACGATCATCGGCAGTAAAGTTGTGTATATTACACAGAGAATAAATTCATTGTAACGTACTAAATTTCATTCATAAATTTATCTGAAAGAACGACAATCGGCAAAAGCTTTGCTAAATAAAAACATACAAACATTCAACATATTAAAATGAGTATAAATACTCAATGCAAAAGTCATATATTGGCGACAGTCACTCTCATATTCAAATTCTCCCGCTTTACAAAGGCACTTTTTTATAACAGTTTATTCCTTACTTTGGGGTAAAACTTATAATTTACAGCCTCAGTTTACAAGAAATATCTGAAGTAATTGTACCAAGGTCCCATCTTTTAATAGATTATGTGCTAGTTTTTTCAACTTCATATTATCTTCAGATATTAAATTTATCCATATTAATCTATAAGATTATGATTTAAATTAACATTCCATAGGAGGTACAACTATTTTATCATATAAAAGAATAGTCTATCATTCCCGATCATGAATATACAAGATTTATCCAGTGACCTTGATTTCCAAAATGATAGTTATATTTAAATGTAACATTCTGTTTAATAATTTTAATTTGTCACTTTTCCAGTTTTGATATTAAAATATTATGTTCTTCAAATTATAAAAATCAAAAGTATATAAGGCAATATAATTTTCACATATTACTAAGCAAATAAAAAGTTCAGAAAGTTAGATACATAAAAGGCATCATTGACTAGACCAAGAAAGAACGGGTACATTATATCTTTTTTTACGAAACAAGGTTCTCGGTTACGTATATTCAAAATAAATTTTTTCTTCATATTTAATTGTTTTCCAGAATTTCAATTAGAACTATATGAATTATTCACATTATATTTATCTGAAAGTTTGTCTTTTGTTTCACTTTTACATTTAAAACTTTCAAATTTATAGAAAATTGATCTAGTAGTTAGAGCAATGATTATCAAGTAGCTATAATGTCAATTATTCTAATCGCAATTACATCCTTTGCAACAAATACTGTACAAAAACGTACAATTAGCAGATTAACGTATGTATAACGGTTATTAATAACTACTTCCATTTACAGTCTTGTTTGATGATGTAGTCATCATATTAGCATATTTGCTAACATTATTGTGGATGGATGCTGTCGTTTTTACAGATTGTGAATTTGGTGAACTAAGTGGTAAAGAAGTTTTCCGTCTTGCATTAGAATTTGATCCATCGCTATTAAAATTTATTTTAGTACTTGTACTATTTTGTTTATTAGCATCTAAAGATGCATGACAACCTGAACTAAGCCATTTTTCAACTTGAGCTTCATGGGACTTTTGTAAAACTTTTCGAATATCACTATCTTCGCCTCCTTCTTTCATAATTTCTTGTAATTTTTGAATAGTCTGATATAAAACTACAGGGCTAATTAGACCAAAATCAAACAAACTACACATATGTAAAACAAAATTACGATATAAATTTTTCATGAGCAATTCTTTCCCTTTAGTTTCGAGAAACATTTGGCAAGCCAGTGGTATTTGACAGTCTCCTACATAGCCATATTTCATGACATGTAAATTCCACATTTTCATAAGTTCTTTTTCTCCTTCATTGACGTCTGTAAAATCGTCTATCATCATCATTGTTTTTGTTTGTAACCATTTTGGATCATTTTCTCCTTCCGAATCAATATCCATTTCTTTTGGATATATGGGTAAACACGTAACAGTATGATGATACAACCTACAAGAAATTTCATGAGCAACATATTTTATATGTAATAAATAATGACATTTATTTTAGTTAACTGTTGTACCTATTATGTCCTGTAATATAAGGTCTTTGGCTTTCATATTCATTTTCATCAAGCTCTAAAAATTCAGAAAGACTTGGCTTAGTTCTTTTTGGGCGACATACTAAAATATTTGTTACACTTGTACGTCTCGTCGGTCCTGTTCTTGAAAATGCTATGCTAGATGGCTGTGTAATTAATTCATGAGGGCTACCAGCATATGAGCCATCATAACATTCGTTTATTGCTACATCTATGCGAGCACCTTGTGGAATTGGCTATTAAAATAAAAAATTTATTTTATAGTACTTTAATGTCACAGATTTGTAATGCATATATTTAAACACTTACCACATACGTAAATGTAAATCGCGAATGACATAATTTTAAGTGCTTTAAAAGAGAATAAAGTTTTCCACAGTCTAATGAGCACCAAGGGCAATGTAAATCTTCACAAGCTTCTGTTTGTTGGCGACTATTATTATTATACAGGAACTGATAAACTATTTGCTGTGTACCCATGATAGTGTCCGTTTTCTCACTAGTTGTCATTCTTGAGGAATTTAGAGGACTAGGTGTTGGCAGTGTTGGATTATTGTTATTGTTGTTATTACTATTATTATTGTTGTTATTATTGGTACTATTATTATTATTATTATTTGTGGAAGAACGTTCTAGACCAGCTGAAATTATTTTATGAAACATTTTATCTTCTTTTTATCCTATTTATACATATTTCTTCTTCTGTGGAAAAAGAAAAAGATAGAAAACTTACTATTTCCTGAGCGATTTTCTTTATTATCACCATTTGGTACTGAATGAATGGGAGTTGGTCTATCAACTAAACCGTTACTTGGTTCAGTCGTCCAATTAAGCCTAAACTTTAATGTTGGTCCTTTGCTGAATACTTCAAAAGGACCACATTCCTTGATGTCAGGTACAGACTCCCAAGAGCTGTGCTTCTTTGGGCTAGATCGAATATTGGTTTGTACTTCTTGTAAGCCTAGTTCATAATCGCCATCAGTCAACAAACATCGGTTGTGTTTATCATACACTATGAGTTCAGAACCATACAACTTTATTTCTTCTCCTCCAGCTTTAATTGAACCCGTAGAAGATTTGCGACGCTTTTGAGCTGGTTCTAACGAGAAAAAGAGAAAAAGAAAAGGAAAACAAATATTATGAAAGTATACTCTCTAAAGTAATTCATGGTATATGTGTGTGTGCGTGTATTGTTAACTAACCATCTAAATCACAGTTATGCATAAGGCAGCCAGTATTGGACGTACAATATACTCTAAGTAAAAGCATATAAGTTTTCGCTACATGACCATTATTTAAACTGAAAGATTCATTAGGTATAGATATGGTAGGTGCCTTTGGAGGTGGTTGATTTTCACAAGGATTGATTGGAACTTCACTTGTGCCAACAGAAACCTAAAATTAAAAAATGTTCGCTTATTTAACAGCAATTATCAATCTTACTTATTTATTCCATTCTAACAAATTATGTAATTGAAAAGTCATACTTGCCTGCATAATTGGTGAACTCACATCTTTTCTTTTTTTGTGACATATTTTCAATAATAATGTTTCTACCTTTACTGGATCTTGAGGCGTTTCAACTGTAACATTACCATTATAAAGAAAAATTTAATTCAATATGCTAAATCTTTGAAGTGTCTCATTTAGGTACCAGAGCGTATTTCACAATTACCTTTTTTATCATAAAAACCTAGAAAAGTAAGAGTCATGTATCCACGAACACCTGGGTTTTCTCCTTGATTATTTTTTGACATTAATTTTTCCAATATCATGTCAATTTTAAACACCCGACGTGATTTATGGCTTCTAGACATACGTTGCCTCATGTAAGTTAAGTTTCTATATAGAAATATTGGCTAAAAAAGAATTACACAAAATGTTTTACATTGTCATATTTCTATTAGTTTGTATAAACAAAATGATACAGAGCATAAAATATAATGTTTAATTTCATTTTATTTTAAATAAACTATAAAGTAGCTTTATAAGATAATAAATTTATATACCTACCGTTCTCAATCATAAAAAACAAATATAAAAAGTTTCAAAATATTTTTTAACTTTAATTATATTGCAGGAATGTTCACAAACACTCTACTGTAGAATTTAAGTTTTATTTTATTACAACCTAAGAAAAATTCACTAAACTGTTAGTACAAAAAAATTGTACCAAATACACTTTCATTCATATTTACTTGTCTACAAGTATTTACCATTTCACTCTCATCTAATACTTTGGACATTTTGAATACAAATAAATATTAAAATATTCAGTTAACACTTTGAGGAGACATTAAACTACAGATAATTAACAATTAAAATAAAATATAAAATATAGATAGATTTATTTTACTTTTACTCACTGAAATTTGGTTTCTTGTGCGTAGAAATCGATAGATCTGGGTTGGTTCTGAAAAAATGATACATAAAATTATTATATAATAGCAAGAATAAGAATATATAATTTAAACATTTTTAAATACAAATAAATTAAATAAAAGAAGAATATAGTTCAATTGAATTCCTCCAGATGGCTCAGAGGTTAACATTTTTGTCACAAGTGAAATGATCCTTGCAGGAGTTAAAAGAGATACATATCAAAAATTGTATATGATTCTTCTTTAAGGAAAAATGGGAAATGATGATTAGGTTATTCTCGTTTCCATATGAGAAGCCTGCATTCTTTCATACTTGTTACGCTTTATGCAGGTTAAACCTCTCTGATCCCATTTTACTCTAAAATAAAACTGCACTATGTCTCAAATTATTAAAAAATATAAGTACCTTTAAAAAACAAAAATAATTCTATTACACTAAATTAGTTACTAGAAAATTTTCTTAATTTTTTGACATATTTAAATAAAAGTTAATATGTTGTGATTGAATTAAACATGAGTGTTAATAATTTAAATACATGATATTTTGCTACAAAACTAAGATATATATTAATTGAGAAAAAATATTAAAATAAAAATCACAATGTTGAAAAATAATTTAATCTTAATAATGTATTTATTTATTTAGAAAATTTCCTTATATTTTTTGACATGTTTAAATAAAAGCAACAACATGTTGTGGTCGAATTAAACATGAGTGTTAATAAATTAAGTACATGATATTTTGCTACAAAACTAAGATATCCATTAGTTGAGAAAAAATATCAAAATATTAAAATAAAAGTTGCATTGATGAAAAATAATTTAAACCTAATAATACATACTTCATTTATTTAATCACCACATATAATTGGCTTAACTTTTTAAATTAAACACTAAATAGGAACATGGTGAGAGAATGACAGGTGTCCACGAATTGAAGCAAAGGAGGGAACGGAGTGGAACGACGCGCGGTTCGGCGCTCGGTACGTTCTTAGCAAATGGGGTTATGTACGATCATTTTGAATATTTGTAATAAATATTGAAAAAGTGATGATCAATGATCATTTAGTTATTATAAATCGAGATATTAATTAATTTTGAAGTCAGAAAAATAGAGGAAAAAGGAATGATAACAGAAAGTTCTTACTTTCGAAGGCCTGTAGAAATAGCTCATGGTCTGCTTGAATTTGATCCATTCGAGGACCTTTCTGCCCGTCCACTTCTTTTTCCCGCTTTTTCGGCGGCATTTTTATACGATTCGTTGTCAAATTTCTTACGGAAATTCACTTTTGTCACGTGAAAATCTAATGACAACACCCGCCCCGCGCGAAATCTGCGGCGCTTAGCCTGCAACTAAAGCGCACCCTTATATCATTATTAATAACTAAACGAACCAATCACTCATTACCAATACATATCGCGCGAAATGTAAAAATAATTTGTTTCCTTAAAATGCAATGTAAGATCAGATGTTCGATTTTCGATATGAAAGTTGACAACATATCAAAACATACATCATATTCGATTTATATATATCCGCAAACATATGTAGTGTATTTGGATTGTAGATGAAAGAAGTAAAATAAAAGTAAAAAGAAAAATATAGAACGTTACAACAACGTAAAAACAATATCATGACGTCATACTATATCTTCACTTTACATTCGAAAGGTACATATCTAAAAGAATTTTAAGTATTATTAGGTATAAAAATACGATAAGTAAAAGAACATGATATAATACGTGAACACTATTATATAGGTATGTAATACTTGTTAAAATTCTAAAGAATTTTTATATTATATTATAAATAATACCGCTTTTGGAATCTAAAGTGAAAAATCTATCTAATCAGATACTTTTGTACGCCGCTATATATACTTTTGTCCAGCCATCAGAGATGTATATATATTAAAACTATAAGTAATTTCTTTTTAACAAAAAGAAAAAATGAAAACGTTATTCTGTAACTATAATTTTAAACTTCTATATAACAGCAGATATCATAATAAAAGGAGTATGTTAGCAGAATTTATATAATTGCATTAAAACGCATGCATTGCAGATCATATATTATGCTTTCCATTTCTTCTAAATTTTATAAATCATTTCTATGCTGTTGCTAAATATTATAGAGTAGAAAATCAAAATATAAATATTGATACAAATAAATAATAAATACAAATAATAATTGATACAAATAAAATTTGTTATAAATTAATTTTATATTGTAATCCTGTAACGTTATTGATTAGTGTATGTATGTAAATATTATAAATTATAGTTATATAAATTCTTTATATAGTTGTGATCCTAAACTTTAAAAGAAATTACTTTCATATTTTTTGGGAAAACTTTACAAGGTTGGTCAACATAAAATATTTTACTAGAGATAAAAATGCCTGTATGAAAGCACATTTTAAACATGTGTACCCCCTAGTGAATAGTCAAAGCAAGTGTAAATGAATTATATGATATTAATAGTTTATTCTTGTTTGTTTGAAAAATATTGGAGATAAAGAGTGAATCTTAAAACAAAACTTGATGTTGGTATGCTTTATATAATCTTAATTTATGCTTCTGTAATATGGTATGAAACAGTATAATTTGTATAATGATCTTTAGTGAAATTTAAATTATAGGTTTAATATAATTCAGTGAAGAAATACGATGAAGTACAACATATTCCGTATTACAAATGTTCTGTTTATGCAAAAACGGTTCTTTAAAAAAGTACAAGTAAGAGTTAGATTTGCACCTAGTCCAACTGGTATGTGATATGATTATTCACCTTTATAAAATTCAATATAATAGAATATTAAATCATCATATGGAATATTTTTTTATTTATCTTGCTTAATACAGTATAAAAAATATATTAATATGTGTAAAAATTATTACAGGTTCGTTACATGTAGGAGGTTTACGAACTGCATTATATAATTATTTATTTGCCCGTGCTAATAATGGTGCATTTATTTTACGAATTGAAGATACTGATCAATCTAGATGTATACCTGATGCAATAGAAAAAATCCAATGTGATTTACTATGGTCTGGAATCATACCTGATGAGGATCCAATAAGAGGTGGACCTGCCGGGCCTTACATACAATCAAAACGTCTTGAAATATACAAGTACGTTGAAAATTTTCATTTATATAAGTATTCAAATAAATACTATATTGTAGTTACATATTGTAGTTACATGTAAATGTAATATAAATGTTGTGTTCATATAGATATTTCCAAGTGATATTATGAATTATTTTCTACAAAATTATTAGATATAATGATGTTACTTTATACTTTAAAGTATACTTTACTTAAAGCTTAGTGAACATTTTTCAAGTAAGTCCATTAAAGCATATATGTAACAAGATCCAAATAAACATAATTATATTTTGTTTTATCACCTAATTTCAAATAATTATTGTAACATAACTAATTTCTATTTATTAGTATTTTGGCTAAAAATATAGAGTTTTAATACATATAATGGTTGTATTTTTTGCTTATTTAAATTATATTATATTATATAGTATAAATTAAATTTAAATTATTTGTCTATGACTTCCTATATTTTTTATAAAATAAAGTTAAATTTCACTTGTTATTTTAATAGACAAAGATTCTTATAGATACTAGAAAACTAATAATATACCATTATTCATTAAATTACAGGGACCAAGTGCTTAAACTTATAAATAATCAATCTGCATATTACTGTTTCTGCACAGAAAACAGATTGCAATTATTGCGAAGAGAAGCAATAAAACGAGGAGAAGTGCCTAAGTATGATAATAGATGTAGACATAT
Organism: Bombus impatiens; assembly: GCF_000188095.3. Classification (NCBI taxonomy): domain Eukaryota; kingdom Metazoa; phylum Arthropoda; class Insecta; order Hymenoptera; family Apidae; genus Bombus; species Bombus impatiens. The sequence goes on along the minus strand of NT_176427.1, from coordinate 205,251 downwards.
AAGCAACGATGAAGTAAAAGCAAAACTTGATAAGGGATCCCCTTTTTGTATTAGATTTAAGGTATTGAAAAATGGTATTACATGATGTCATATATTGTGATTAATTATATTTTTATATATTTATCTATATTTTTGTAGTTATCTGCTGGAATAGAAAGCTTTGATGATTTAATATATGGTAAAATAGAACATGATATTGCACAAAGGGAAGGAGACCCCATTATTATCAAAACAGATGGTTATCCAACTTACCATTTTGCAAATGTTGTTGATGATCATCTTATGGAAATATCTCATGTATTAAGAGGAATTGAGTGGCAAGTATCCACACCTAAACATATAATGATGTACAAGTAAGTACTAAAATTTATAACAAAATTTGTAAATATTTTAATATTTGTTAGTTCCTGTAAAGTATTATTTTTTTAATTTCATATATAATTATAAGATATTTTCAATTTAAAAGTAGAATATTTATATAGGATTCAAATTTTATGCAGTATTGTTGTAGAATTATGGTTATTATTAATTACTTGTATTGTGCAATATGGTATGATGAACAATAAAATATATTAGAATGTGTTATATTTTTGAATACAAGTATTTATTACATGTACAATATCTAAATAATAAACAGTTATCTCAGTATATGAGGACAAAGAAAATAGTTTAAATTATTATTTTAAATTTATTATTAAATAATTATTAAATATATATAATTAGTATATAGTAATTAAATAATAAATATATATAACAAATTAGTAATTATTTAATAATAAGTTATGAATAATAATTTAAACTATCTTCTTTATTCTTTAGATATTAGATATTATAATTAATAATTATTTGATTAAATAGATTAATTACATGTACTAAGAAAATCTTATTTACCTGTGATAAACTTTTTTTAGTATTTATGTAGAATATTAAAAAAAATTATGTTTATATAACATTTATATGTATTTCATACATATTTTATGAATATGACATGACTACATATCCTTTACTAAACATTTAAATATAAATAATTTATTATACGATATTATCCATTAATTGTAGATTATCACCAATAATTGTAATTATTACAGAGCTTTTAATTGGACTCCACCTTTATATGGACATTTACCCTTGGTATTAAACTTTGATGGATCAAAATTATCAAAAAGGCAAAGCGATATAAGTATAGAATCCTTTAGAAAAGAGGGAATTTTTCCATTAGCAGTTTTAAACTATGTTACACATGCTGGTGGTGGTTTTGATAATAAAGGAGGTGCTCTTTACATTGATAGTTATGAAGAATTAATCAAACAAGTATTTATGTTTTATATTATATCTTTTATACAAAATATTTGTATTCAATATAAATCATACTACACATGCTTTTCTATTATTTATTTTAGTTTGTTTTAATTATTTCAGTTCAATATTTCTAAAATAAAAGTAAGTTCTAATAAACTTTCACCTCCAAAACTATTAGAATTCAATAGGATAGAGATAGCAAAATTATTAGCAAATGAAAAAAATAATGCATTTTTAATTGAAAGAATAAAAACGTTAGTCATAGAAGCATTCCCAAATAGGTATGTATGGTTTGTCTAGTGCTAATTTTTATTTATATTTAGAGCCTTAACAACATATTCAATGATATTTTTAGACAAACTGATGGAAATTTACAATTAGACGACAATCATATTATTTCTGTATTAAAATGGGCACAGCATAGAATATCAAAATTAAGTGATCTAGTATCTCCAAAGTTGGCCTTTTTATGGCATATACCAACCACATCATTTGATGACACTATGTTGGGATGTAAATTAGGTATAATTTGTTATACTTTGTATATAAACATTACTGAGTGTTTCGTGTAGTATAATTGAATCCATTATTTTTTTTTTATACACTTAAAACGGTTTTTCTTTATAGATGCGCTTAAAATAATAAGTATGAAATTGATTGAAACTGAAATTCAAAATTTTAATAAAGAATGGATAAATAAATACCTAAAAGAATTTGCTAATGAACATGAAATTTCATATCCAACATTGATGAAAGCTTTACGTTTTGTACTTAGTGGTTTAAAGGTAAACATAAAATATCCTAATTATATTTTTTCATTATAAATTTAATACTGATTTATATAATATATGTATTTACATTTTTAGGAGGGTCCACCAGTTTCTGAAATGATGGAAATTTTGGGGAAAGATTCTACAGTGTTAAGAATAAAACGCTATATTTCCTAAAAATAAAAATGTGGTCATATATATTTGTAAATTTATAATTAACAATACATTTTGAAATTAATACTTTTTATTATTCGTAGAATAAAAATAATTTTGAATAGAATACAAATTTTATATATCTAGTCAATTTTGTTATTTATGTTTGTGTTTGTATTTTATATGTTTTTAAATATATTAAAATCATTTAATTTTGTATGTTATGGGTCACATAAAAAGCTATTTCTTTAGCTGTTTAACATATAAATATTTTTATTTTTATGTTATCTATAACTTGCATATAATGCATATTAAGATACAGAAACATATATATGGAAATAAAAGAAATTTATATAATGTCATATTATATAATTATATTTTCTTTGAATAAGAACATCTATTTTTAAATAATACATTAAATATGTTGATATTAGTAATCTTATGTAAGATTTTCTAAAACTCAAGAGATTTATAGTATTATAAGACTAAATTATATGAAACCTATCTGATAATCAAATGAAACCTGAATATATAATTTAAAAGTTATGTAATTTGAACTTCGGATGAAATTATTTACAGTTTTATTATTTACAGTTGTTACATTTCAATTCCCTGGGATAATTGGGATTGATTTTGTATCTTTAAATAAATGTTCAATTTTCTAATACAATCGAAATTATAATTAAATTATAATATATTCCTAATTACAGAAAGCTTTCTGAAATATAACATAAATATAACATGTAATATAAATAAAAGGATTTTTACTATAATAGATATTGAAACTTATAATGACAGTTTAAAAATATAAACTACAATATTTTTAAAATGAAAAAATATTTGCTAATATTTTTCCATGATAATTGAATTTATATACACAATGTGCGTTGAAATATTCCCAGACAATAAGAAATTTATTAAATATAAAATTACTTACATCTATATAGACAAAATTACTACGCAATTTATTGTAACTATAAAACCTATCATAAGGATATCAATTTATGGAATTAATAATAATAATATAATAATATTTTATCGTATATCAGCCTTTGCTTAGTAATTTATGAAATAAGCAAATTGTATTTTAAATATTTTCTAATATCTTCTTATTATGTAATTAAATCTTAAATAATATTATTTTGATATAGATTGATTTTGTTTCTATAAAAATATATACATATAAAATATAGTAAACAAGCATCTACTGCATCAACTGTGCATTTCAATGTTTTCATATCATATGTATAAAATATACTGTTATCCTTTGTTTACTTGTACCAATGAATTTTTTTCAAACTAAAATGTATATAGTAAATATTTAAGTTATAAATTGTAATATACTTATATTAGGAAAAATATCCTAAGTGTAATGAAACTATAAATTATATTGCATTTGTGAAAAGGACAATCATAATTTGATCCATTTATTTAATATTTCTGTTTACAATAATATAATACTAGATGAATAAAATATATCTTCTTAAGAAAAAAACTTTTATCTGAATACATCTAAACAGAAACAAAAGGATAAAAGGGAAATGAAACAATCTTTGAAGAAGATTTTCTTTATTTGGATATGTGTATATTTCATTATAATTAATTAAAATAGTTTATCATATATACCTTCTCTTTTAAATTATTTGAATGACATACATATATTAAGTCATATCATATACAAAGAAAAGATGGAGATAAACATATTTTTGTCTTAGAGTATAAACATAAATTATATGAATATCATTGTGTTTTTGATCTATGTGAATTGCATAATGATTATTTTAATATTAAAACTATATTAACTTTTTTACTAGTAGCAATATATGCTACTGTACAATATTATTTATCATACTTTAAAAATTCTATAAATGTAGGATAAAAGTAAGTTATTAGATATATAATATTATAGACCTTTTCTATCATACTAGGTAACATCAACTTATTTGAAGTATAGTAGATTTTTATATCTTTGGATTTTGCAAAATATGTAATGTAGTTTGCAAAATACATAAGTAGAGAATTTAAAAAAAATATATTCTAATTAATTATATTTATAAATATAATAATTTCAAGAAATTTATTTGTGACTAATTTTGTATAGTTGTATAATACTCTTTATAGTTTTCAAACATTTTCTACGTCTTATGTATTCATTGAATTATGGATTTACTTAACATAATAGTGTAATGAAGAATGTATAAAGAACATTCAGTATATATAAACGGACTTAGAAAGGAATTGTTTTACAATTTTCAATAGAACATCATATAATTTACCTCTCTTTCTAAATTTCAAAGAATTTCAGAAAAATAACAAGAAACGAGATTTTATTATATGTATGTATTACTATTATCTAGGGTTGAGGTTTCTTATGCAGCTTTGCATATAATAATGTATAAGAATATATTTCGAAACATTTTATGTTTCTTATTGCATTTTCTGATAGAAAAACAAATTAATTTTATATTTTTAAATATACATCAATAATACAAAACAAAAAAATTTGAATGAACTAAATAGATCAAAAATGCATATATTTGAAAGAAATATGAAAAATTTTGTAAATGAAGAAAGTTTGCTAAAATACATATCCACTGATTTTATGATAGTTATCAATAATAAAGTAGTTGTTAGTTTATCGAAACAATGTATAAGATGAGGACAATTTTTCTTTACGTAAATGTAAATAAATTTAAAAGAGTAATTAATCCAAACATAACATGATTTGATCCTTAGCTTCATGCTACAAAACTGTTCTACCAGTAGGAAGTTTCTACATTGTATTGAATTTTCTTGATTAAATAAAACTTTAAAATGATATAATTATATCTATGTATCCTTTAAATTATTTTTCTTTAAATTGTACATACCTTCTGAATATGTTTTATCATGTAATATGTGCGTAATAGTTGTTATATAATTTATTCTCACTAAATATTTTGTGACATATTAGGTATACATATAAATATAAAATTAAGTATAAGTATAAAATTACAACTGAATATCTAACATTATATAATACTATCATAATATTATCACCCAAATACAAATTATAATTTTTACTATAATCTTAAACAAATATCACATGCAAATTATTTTTATAATTCAGTGTTTACAATATTAAATGGAAAATTTGGAATGCATAAGACAATTTTAAAATTATAATATAATGCCAGTTAAGTTATGCTGTTCATATATTTTGAGATTAGAAAATCTAAGATAGGCACTTTTATCCTTGCAGATTTATTATGCTGGAATGCAAATTTATATATATGGAAGAATTAGTGTAGTTTTGTGGTATAAATTGAGCATATTTGAAAGGGCAAAGCATAATAAACAAAATATTACATTAAATTATATACTTTAAAAAAGTTTCATATCTACATCATTAACAACATTATTCTAATATTCATATTCTAAAAAGATGGTTATATAATATTGAGAAACAGTTTAACTGTTTTCTTTTTACTTATTGAGTCAATGGATTGGAACATGTAACATTTCCATTTCTCCACATTGTTAGAAATAACATTAGAATTATTGAAGAAATTGTTTTCCATTCATCGTATAATATATTGAAGTATTCACTCATGTTGCATATTGTCAATAAAAAATTACTATTTGAAAAAATAAATTTAATACCTGGATTTGTAAGAGTATATATTATTAAAATTTTTTTAAATATTTTTTTAATATCTTTAAGACCTTTGATTTATGGATTGAAAACATTTATAGATTAAAGTTTAACATATTTATCTTGATTTTAAAACAAATAAAACTAGTATTCTTGTATTATCACTGATAAGATATTAAGATATTAAGAAAATTTCCTAAAATTAATAGTAGTGTGATATATGAATATAATAATATATGAATATAATAATATAATAAATGCTGAAATTATATAAACAAATACATGCGTGTAAAAGACATTCAACAGGCACGCACACACATAAATACATAATACGGTTCTACTTTAATATGGATGAGAATTGGATATCAATGTATTGTGTATCTGTCGTGAATTATAAAATGAATAAATTCGAGACCAGGAATTAATACCTGATTAATATAACTTGAAGTTTCATTACTCTTATTTACAAGAATGAAGAATATGACCAAAGATAATATAATAAGGAGATATTAAATGTCTGAACAATTCAGCTAGGAGCAATTCCGAAAGATAGCAATTGTTTGTTTTTTGCTTTTGTAAATTTAAAATTTTTAGTAATAGTAATAGCGGCAATCAATATCAATAGTAACTACAATATTATTAGTTTCGCAAGCTTATGTATAAGAAATTATTTCAAATCGAGTTAATCCCTATTTAATAAATATAATATTTAAGTGAATCTTATATATCTGTAAGGTTTAATTGTCAATCGCGTGTTAAACAAATTCTTTTATTTCTTTGTTACAGCAGCCTTGTTTTAACATAGCAACATTGAAATTATGATACATTTAAAAAACTTGTTTCCTCAGTTTCTTAATAAATTTGTACATGATATTTTTATTGCCATTGGCAGGTGACATACATTTTTCTTTGTCATTACCACTATTATCATCATCATCCTAATCATTGTTTATTTCAAGACTGTTATAATATGATCATAGAAATGAAATATCACTTTCATTTAATCATGTTGCATTATGTTAAAGATGCTTTCTTAAATATCTTTTAATTTAGTTAGAAATTTAAATGTGATAAAAAAAATTGCAGAGCACTTTATGTACACAGTGTGTTATTTTTGTATACACGTATAATATTTTGTTTGATTATGCATATGTGTATGTATATATACTATATATAATATTATATAATTTATCAATAGATAAAAATTTACAGCACATATAATTTTAACTGTACATAATATAAATACAAAGACATTGTTTTAAACTATTAAATTGTAATTGGTATAATCATAATGCAAAAATAAACATGTAATTGTTGTAAGATTTATGATTCACAGTACTGTATAAATTTTATATTATTTTTCACAGTTTATGTACACATAGCACATACAGTAGTTTGTTATTTATTTTTTTCAATACATAACTTCCAGCAGTGTCATATACTCATCAGTCATTATTTGTGAACTGCCTTTTATCTTTTAATACTCAAGAATTTAAAAAATGAAATATTTTATAAGCTACGCAATAGAAAAATTTTTTAATTTTATACAAATATAAACAATTCTAAGAATATTGTAATAAATACATTATATATAATATATGAAAAATTATTTTTTTATATCAGTATATATATATGTGTATTAACTGTAAAAAATAATTTTTTAATGGATATCGTAATTTTTATTAAAGTATTGTAATTGAATTATTAGCATAATTTTTCATAATAATATCTTTTATCTTTGCTTTATCTTACAATTTAATATATGTAGTTTTCCATGTTCATTAAATTTAATATGTAAAATAATATATATATAACGAAAATTGTATTTGCCAAGCTATTTTATTACAGAAATTTCACATCTCTCAATAGTTTTATAAATATTGCTTAAAATGTATGGTTTAATTGCAGCATCAAATAAGATAAGAAATGCTTTTTATGTGCTATATGAAAATATTAAATTATATTAGTTCCTGTCACCAATTTCATTTCAAAGATTATGAATTTAGAAGATCATTCAATACATATTGTAATAAATATAGTTTCTCCTTAAACATAGTTGTATATATATACATACACATTCTACTTTTTTGCACAGGAAACTAAACTCAGAATAAAATAATATAAATTGTAAATTGAATATACATATGTAAATTATTTATATAATTGACAATACTTATTCCATATCTAAATTTAGAATGTAATTTTCAAATGTATTAATACTGTTGTAAGCAAACTTAGCTGAAATCCTAAGTTGTAACGTGTATCAAATATAAAAAATAACAAACAATGATATGATACATATCTTCAAACTTATAATTTACATCAATATGTGATTATCAAAGTCTTCAATTTTTTTTGTACATTATACAAAGGAACAAATATAACTTAAATTATAGTTTAATGAATTTTTATACTGTTTAAATCTTTTGTTTAATAAATGCATTATTAATGCTATACTCATGTCTAATAATATTTTGTAATAGGAATTGCATTAAAATATATCTTATTAGACATGACTATAACATATTTGTATTTCTTTAAAGATAAAATGTTTTCCTTATAATTCCTATATAAACATTTGTCTTTTGACATAAAACCAGTTCAACAGTTTGGCACAAGTAATATTATTTTATCATATACAGCAGTGCAGAAAATAATTTTCTTATAACACTGCTGTGTCACACTAAGTGCCCTTTTTATTAGAATATTTGTGTTATACTTGTAATACATATTACTGTTACGTAAAATTTTTAATTATAAGGATTCAATCCTTATCTTACTTCTTAAACAATCTATGTAATTCAAAACCTACATTATACAGCATCCAGATGGTTATTAACTGGCATAACATATTATTTTATTGATTGTATATTTTATACTTTTAAATGTTTAAATTATTATTATTATATACTTAATTATTTAGATCATTGATAGCTTGTAAGATTCGTTTAACATGTCCTACTTTAGTAATACCAAGTTCCTTGAGATCTCTACGGGCTAATGATAATAATTCCCTACCTCGTATATCGTGAGAAACAAATTTATCAGTATATTCACCCAACTGTAAATTCTCCAACCAGGAACACACTTCTTGTACACCCCATGTAGTAACTTGATCTCGAATAGTATGTGCTCCAGAATTAGCCCCTGAACGTCGAAACTTTAACCAGAACAAACCTCTATGACGATTCTTTCTATCTCCCTATACAAAGGTACTTTTGTGAAACGTTCATTTCTAATATATATTTTTGGATTGCATATATGGTAATCATATAAGTTGTATTTATATATAGAGAGCAGGACCAATTCATGTGATCATTCAAGTATTTTTATTATTAGTAGACCAATTAAAACTTTTTGTCATAGATAATAGATGTAAAGTTGTACAAAAAATTGAAAGTGATCTTGACAATTTATTTAAAGAAAGAAAAGAAAAAATCTAATTGCAATATCTTGAAGATCTTCTGAAACCATATATCATTTATGACAATAACTTTTTGATTAGAATCAATAGAAGTGACCACATTAAATAGTTCACTCTGCATGAGACTTAAGAAAGATAAGATATTACAAATTAAAAAATATGAATGAAGAATTATACCTGCTCATCTGATGGTAAGTTTTGTAAATATACTAATCCTGTACCTCCTTCATCAAACGTAAATTTCTTTAATTCCTGTTCCATACTGGCCAAAGAAAATGATAGTTTATTTTCTAAGTCTTCCCGTAATTTCTGAATTATATAAATTTTGTTATTAGAAAATTATTACTGAAATATCAAAAGGGATATAAGAAAATTAACCCTTCCACTATTAGTTCTTCATATACTAATTGTTATAAGCTATATAGCAAACTCAAAGTCTTTGCATGCTCCTGTATATATTTTTAGAGGAATTACAAAATTAAATTTGATTGTTCTGTATCAGGAATGATAAATTAAACTAGTTTTAAAAATACTTTAGTGATATTAACAATGACCATAGCTGATCTAAGCCAGTGCTTAGCAGAAGAGACACAATATTATCTTGTGCAACCCATTATAATGATTACTTACAGTTGTGGAAGGATTAATCATATTAATGATTAATCATGATAAATGTATACAAAATATGTACTTACTAGACTCTGTGCTTTATCTCTGAGTAATTCACATGAGTCTTCATAAAGTTGTCTTGCACTTGACACCAACTCTGTTACTACTGGTCTTAAATTAATCTGTTGAAATGAAATGAATATAACTTATTAGAAATGAGTATAGTTAAAAAAATTTGTAATAGTAAATAATATCGATAATGAAATAATATAATTAACTTATATATTAAAATTAAATAAATAACCAACAAATAATAGTTCTTTAAAGAATATATTTAGTAAATTAATTATAATAAAAGAATACTAAAAGAATATTACTATTGGAAAAAATATAAAAACATTTGCGTTATTTATGTTTAAGAAAAATTATAAGTAAGAATTATGGTATGAAATAATAAACTATACTAACTCCTTGCAAAATTTTTCCATCTGGATGAACTTGTTCAAGAGCTTGTGCTGTTCGTGCTGCAACTTGATACAAATCTGGTTCTAAACTTGGATGTGATATAATGAGAAGTTTGACCCATTTAACTAAAGTTGTAACTACTTCGATAAATCCCAAAAGAATATACATTTCATCATCATTTAAATATGATGGCTTATGTGATTGTAGAGACCTAGTTTGTGATTGCAATTGTGTATTGCTCAAAGTAGATGCTGACTGAGATATTGCATTGAGTGTATTGCGTTGCTTTTCCTCCCATGTTTTTAAGGATGTTTCAAGTGCCTACATTTCGATATTGATTATATTACACATATATTAGTGTAATACTAAAGTAATATAATTCTAAATTATTTACCCTATTTCTGTAAAGCATTTGCATACGATTTTTATGTATAATACGTATAATACCAGGAGGTTGAATCCAAGCTTCACCATCAACTTGTATAGGTACTCCCTCATCACCCAAAATATTAATTTGAACTGTTTGACACTGTGCAATTCTATGATGTTGTAAGTTAATTAATCGTGATGCAGCCATTTGAACAGAACCAAATACAGCTACAACTTCCAATATACGATCATCAAATGAAGGTGCTAAAAACAAATCTCCTTCTTTTGTTCCTCCCCAAAAATTTGTACCACCCATAAAGCTAAACAAATATAGTTTTGTAAGTATGGCAATAAAATATGACAATATTTTACATTTTATTTTTTATGTTTTACTTTTGTATTTTTACCTTGGAATGTTTAATACAACAATTCCTTGTAATGAAGGCAATGGTATCCGTTGACCATCACATTCTAATTGTACTCTTTGTTCAAGATTCTTATATGTTTTTTGTAACCATTGTTTGGATCCTAATACACCATACCACATGTAATTTTTTGCTCGTGAACGACATTTTTCAGGATGTTCTTCCCTTTTATGATGAAAATCAAGACTAATTTTTGCATCTATGCCAATTCCAAAATAATTATTCATAACACAGCGTTCAAAATAGCCTTCCCTGCAAAATTGGAAAAATGATATTCTATTTTATGCGTCATATTCTGTTTAATGTATTCTTTTTATTTTGACTGCAAATTACTTATTTCATTAATGTATAATATAGATTCCATTATTGTATCATTAGTTTCAAGTTAACTTTCAATATACACATTTTGAAAATTTCATCATTAAAATTGATATTATGTATTAGATAAGAAGTTGCTGAAGTCATAATATTATGTGTATATATTGCATAAAATTATCATAGCAAGAAACATATAACTTACATTAATGTTTCATCAGGATCCATTAATGGTGATACAGCAGCACATAGTGCATCTGCATTTGCAAGTAATGCTTGACTAATAAGTCCTGTTCCACCGCTGACGTCTATAAAGATATAAAATAATAAATCTCAATAAGCAAATAGTATACGTTTGACTGCATAATAAAAAAAGTTATATGTTCAATATACACATAATTCTAATGAGATTACTTAAAATATCTTAATTTTTTCTTATTAATTTTATATTAAAATATTACGTTTCTATAGACAGCATTCAAATTTTGCAATTTTATTTTACATTATAGTTAAATTATAACAATTATTTTATTATATACAAACATTATTCTATATAAGTATTAAAATATTTACTTACTTGGCCACATGGGTAACCGAACTAATGGGTTAATAATTGGCAGCTTTTTAACATCTTCTGTTTTTTCAACAGATTTCACTCTTTCGTGACGTAAACTTGCGTTAGAACCACCAAATTTCGCAGCTGTAGCAGCTAAAGAAACAACTTCTGACGCTTTTAACAAACTTCCGCTGCTAATCCGACGAGTTGCTTGAGGAGAGAAACCCGATTCTGGTAGTTCTACACTTACTAATGAATTACAAAATTATAAAATAATTATTTTATAGAATAAAGTTATATATATTAAATTTGAATAAGTGACTTATGATAAAAGTTACACAATATTGTGAATTTTACTAAAATAAAATATTTACTATGATGTAGCAATTTTTGATTACTTGGATAACTATTATCAAATTTAATAACGTGCACGCGCATATGTAGTAGTAATACATGCTAATTTGTACATAATTATTTAAATTATTTAAAATGTAAAACATTAACTTACATCTTTCCATACTTTCACCAATCTGTCGTCTTAAGTAAGGATTCATTTTATATTCTACATCTGAATCGTGCTGACTTTCAATCGACATTGATGGACTGGGAGGATTAATTATAACACTTATTGTAGGTGGAAAGTTATTAGGTTTTTCGTTTGTTGGAGTTGTTTCCGAAGATACAGCAAAGCAACATACAGGGCTTAGTAAATCGGATGCTTTAGCATCTTGAGAATCTTTAAATTTATTCGCTTCGTTTACATTCTGTCCTATTGATCCCACTTTGTACTTAATTTTGTTCTAACGGAAATATTCATTAAATATTTAAGTATAAATTCAAGTATAGTAAAATATAAATAATGAAGATTCCTTTATAAACATATACTTAATAAGTATTAATTTTGTTATAATTACCTCTATTTCTATAACAGTAGAACTCTTTGTTGATCTTTTAAATGATCGCCTAGCAATTTCATTTGTAAAATCTGTATTTTCTAATTCATTTTCTAGGTACTCTCTTACAGAATCATATTCTTCTCCATTTATTATACTAGTTAAATCTTGTCCTATTAAACTTTCAGAATTTTGTATTTCACTAGTGACCATTTCTGAATTATCGGGAGAATCAATGTGCCTAATTTCAGAATCAAATGCATCACTACCTATATACCCTGAAATAAATACCAATGAAGTACAATTTACATCTTCTGAAAATAGTTTGAAAGTTGTTTTTAAGTATTCATTATAACTTTAATTATAACATTTTATCATTTAAAAGAATTTACATTTTCTGATTTATTAATTCATTCATTCATTGATTTACTGATTCACATTTATAAAGTTATATAAATTATTAATATATTTTATATATAAAAAAGTGCTATATTACAAATTAAAAAATGATAATAATTTTAATAAAATAACGTCATTTCTAATATAAATATTAAATAAAATGTTACAAAATAACTAAAATAAAAAATATAAAATAGAATTTAAAATGATCTAATTATCCAAGAACTAGAAATTATTATATTGATATTAATAATACTGCTACTTAATTACTAACTTAAAACTAACTACCTTTAGTTACTTCAATTTTAGTTTTATTTTCAAGTTTTTGTTCATGTTCTTCTGGTGATTGAATTGAATCTATGTCAGAAGAAATGTCTTGTGTAGTTCCATCTTCCGAAGGTGAACTTGTGTCAAAAGTAGTTCTTGTAACACTAATTTGAAATTCTGAAGAAATATCTATGTTATTAGAGTCAGATATTTGTTGGTCATTAGATTCAGGTGTTTCTGCTTCTTGCTCATTACCCAGAGAGACAGACTGAGCTGTAGGCAATTGAAAGTTAAATGAACTGAAAATAAAATCCAATAAACTTATTAGTTTGTATTTTCGGTAACATTTATTTAAATTAGAAGCTTTATTTTAATTTGTAAAATATAATCTTTCAAAAGAATTTGTAAACATGTAAGAAAAATGACAAAATATCACATAATTTGTTTTTGAATTCAAAATATGTGTAACTTTTTATATTATATTCAAGTAGATAATGAAGAAAGCTTGATCTTAATTTTTGTTAATAATTTATATATCACACAAAAATAAAGATATTTACACTTGCGGTAAATTTTCACTATTTCGTCTACTATCAGCAAAACCATCAGGTGCAGGTAATGTCAATAATTCCTCTGGTTGAGAATCTCTCCTAAGATCAGGTATTGGACTCAAAGATGCCAAGTTAGGCACTGGGCTAGTACATGATGAATTATCTGCACTTCTTACAGATTCTATTAATGGTCCTACAGATAAATTGTCAACGTGATCTACTCTTAAACCAGGGATATCCAATTGTTGTCTTTTATCTACAACGTATTTTTTCATTATAAATATTCTTATTAAACAAGAAGATAAGATATATTAAAAACTTTTTAATAAAAATTTTAACCAATTATTAATATAAACTTACTTGATATTGAATTTAATACAGTACCATCTTCTAGTGAACTATTTGTATTTCCTATTTTAGTAGCATGTTTTGTATTTATATTAATCTGATTATCTATAACCAAATGAGAATATTCCACAAGTTTCCTTACAATTCTTTTCAAACTGTTTGCTCTAAAAGTTAATGAAGTTCAATAAAAATATTACTCATTTTTTATTTATATTTAAACAAACAAATATTTAACATACCTCGAAATTACAGTTTCCTTTTCTATAAGTTGTCTCCTTTTCTCAATTTTTTTCAAATTTGTTATATCTTTCTCAGGTTTTTCTAATACACCTTTTTCACAATTATCAGGTGAAACAAAAATTTCAGTATTTAAAGTAATGTTATCTGCATCATCTAAGTGCTCAGTTAGATATCCTTCCTCTTTGCACAATATTTCTAAAAATGAATTAAGTTTTTGCTGAAGTATTTTACATTTTTCTTCCACTTGTTGGTCCTCTGAGTTTACATTTTCCAATATATATGTTGCAAAATCTTTCACTGTGCCACATAAAATTCTGTAAAAAAATTGTATTAAAATAATGTATATACGTAATTTATATATACATATTCTTTTCTTAATAATGATAAAAATATTATATTAATTAAATAATTTTATTTATGAACTTATAAGTTAATGAATCAGTTTCTAGTTGCTACCAGAGATTTTATATTTATTTTTATATTTTTTGCATGAAATACGTACCTAATATTAGATAAAACTACATTTTCTTCGTCTGATTCTAAAATATTTGTTATATGAGTAACAACATTATCCTCATATTGATGAATAATGCTAGATTTTAATGTAGTATTAGAATGAGTTAAAACACTTTTAGGACATGGCAAAGATATGCTACGTTCAAAAGTCATAATACTCCACCGATCAAGCATTTTTGTGCCTGCTTTCTCATACTTTTCCAATAACTGGGGTAAATGAGCATCATCATCACAAGAAGATCCCCAACCCAATACACGTGCTAGGTCATTTCCAGTTCCCAATGGTAGAACTCCAACTTGACACTGCTTCTATTTTAAATTTTTATACAAAGAATAATCTTATTAGAGTTCTTAAAAATACGTGCACTCGGAAGTAATTGATATTTATATAAATGTTTTAAAATCTCGAAGTCTATATAATCATATATTGCCAATCAATCAATTATTTTTACATAGATATAATGAAATAACTACATAAATATTGAGACATCAATTGCACTATTAAATGTATAATTTTTTATCTATTACACAACATACATCGCAAATAAGCAAAGCAATAGTTAAACATTCAGAGAAAAGAAGTTTGTTTCTTACAATAAAAATACAAATTTTCAATATCAAATTTATTATAAAATATTTAATATTAGTCTACTGTGCAAGTAACATTCTATTTCCTAAATTTCTTATTACATATAAAATAACAACTTTAATGTTCCTAGAAAGCTTTTGTTGCAAATGCGACTACAAATTATAATAAAGATATTACTATCAATTATAAAGGTGCTTCCATTAATTTTTAGTACATAATTTAAGATGCATTTTGAATAATAACAATATTTAGGTAGATATACATTTACATGTACATACAACATTCGATTTTTCTTCTATTGTTATGTAAATCTTTTTTTTATTAATCTCTACTACATATTTAAAATATAGTTATTTATATTTACTTAAAATAACTGTCCATAGAAGAAATAAATTACATAAATTTTTACATGAAGTATGTATCACACAGTAAAATAATTTATATCCGTTATTAATATTTGTTACATTTTTATTTGAAAAACGCTTTTATACAAGTCCTAAAAATATATTCTTATTAGATATGTCAGTGCAAATAGTATTATGAGCATAAATAAAATTTACTTTAATTTTATATAATAAATAATATTAATATAATAAATTGATTATCATAATCAAACTAAATATTTTATGATTACAATTTTGCACCTAAAAATTGATAAAGAAACACTATCTAGAATTGAAAACCAATTTTATCAATATTGTTTATAATAATCAATGAATTTTAAAATGTCTTATTTAAGAGATATGAATTTTATTCTTTAAATATACAAATACAAATTGGTAATTAAAATTCAAACTATGAACACAGACTGAACTACGAAATATTTTGAACTTGTAATATAAAAGAGTAATTATTATTAAACCTTAGAATTATGTTTTTTTAATCAATTATATCAGATTTTGGACTATTTTTGGATAAAAATTATTTAATAAGAAAAATAAATTGGATTTTTAACTAATAAATTTTAACTAATAGTAAGCATCTAGCTGCTCAACATCTGAAACTACTAACTTAACTCATGTATATGCATCTATATAACAGTAAAACCATAATCAGCATTTATTCTAAATCAAATGTGCAAAATCTTGTAATTGCATTATATTATGTGTAAAAGAATACGATAGTTAATAATTCAAAGAATTATTAGGAAGAAAAAATGAAGTAAATATGTATACTAATTCAATTTTTATCTTCAAATATTTTATAAAACTTTTTATAACAATATAAGTAACATTACAACCTATAAGTATACCATAAGATAGTTACTGTGATAAGAAATTGTAAAACTCCTAGATTCTTTTGTACTATTAAAGTTCGTAAAACTGATTCTCAATGCTATCATCTGCAATTATATCTTATATTATCACTATGACTGCAATCTACTAATATATGGAACATTATACAGATCAATCACACACCTTTTGGATCATCTGGTGCAGCATTCCACTATAAATCCAAATCCAGAGGAACTAATTCCATTGTTATAATCATAGGAAGATTTGTTTTGTATTTTAATCCAAATTCCATTGGTTCCAATACTGCTCCAGTCTCTTAATTACACTGAGTTATGTAACAAGATAAGTGAAACATAAGAAACAAACTTTTGGAAATTTTTCCCGAAACATTCGTTTTAAAGTGAAAAGTGTCTAATACAAATGTTAAATTTTCAGTTTCATTTCAACTTTTGTTCTTTTTCTAAATAACCATTTTATATCTATCTATTTGTTTACTATTCTGTGTGCTTAAGGTATTTATCTGTAAATAATTTTACAATTTCCAAAAAACCTTACATTGCCTAATAATATAATAACTATAATAACTCATTTTACTTTTAAAGTTTTGATATTGTAGCTGAATTTACTGTGTTTACAATTATTGTGTCCAATAACTACGTTTTAAAATTATAATAAAATTAATAATTGGTAACAATCATAATAAAAATGTATAATTCATTAAACAATGTAACATTACTTGCCTATACTATTTCTGTAGCTAATAATTTATATCATAATACCCTTCTTAAACTTTTATGTAATATTGTTTAATAATTAATAGTAAATTATATATTATATAAAGTTATGGCTTTTATAATAGAATATGTTTTAATATCAGTAATTACTTAAACTGATTTAATATGAATATGCTGACCACTAAATGTATTAAAAGATTTAAAAGAATTACTATATGAAATTGTGAATTAAGAACGTGTAAATAATACTCTAATACTTAAATATTTATAGTATATAAATAACAAAAATATTTAACAAGACATTCAAGAATTATCAAAAAATGCGTGCTTAACTTACACTTACCATCTACAAATAAAGTTAATGAAGCTTCACGTATATAAAGAATCCTAATGCACAAACACCAGTATCATCTGAAATAAAATTATAAAAGAGACACGCCATGCTGTTTGAAATATTAAAGCTTTTCATTATTATATACTTAGTCTTTCTGTAATATTTACAAATTTATATTACTAAGTTGAGATTTAAAAAATAATTTTAAATATTTATCCTTTCAATTTTTTTAGTCCTAATTTTAATTATTCAATCTTATACATTTTCCATATTACCTTATAAGTATGCAATTCTGATTTACATAAATATAAGTAATACATTTTATAGTTGCATTTAAATCTAAATACAAAAAATGATAACAAATTTACATTTGAGGAAATATGAATTATTCTTCAAAATTGTTAAAAAATCGTTAATTGACATTAAAAGAGAAAGTTAAAAATTATTTAGGATCGAAAACAATAACAGTCGAAAGTTTACTAATAAAAATTATTGATTATTTCGAAAATTATAAATAACTTGTTGGAACGCTTCTTCTAGATTTATTTATTTAAAGTTTTACTTAAATATTATCAAAACATTATCAATGTTCAAAAATGAATTCGATTTCTAAAAATTAAATATATTTTTTCTACTAATTTTCAAATTTATTCTTTGTTATATATACAAACTTTGTATTTAAACAAATATATTTTGAAATGAAAATTTACGAAATTAATGTGATATGAAACAAAGTTTTTATCTAGTACTTTTAGCTAATAGTAAATTAAAATATTATATAATCACAGAAAGATTAAGCAAATTGAATTTGTGAATATTGTATTAACTTCACCTACTACAAATGATTTTGTAATTTTAAATAATAAAGGCAAATACTATTTATCAAAAGAACTGTGTGATTGTAGATGACATAATATGATGACGATAGTTTGAATAGTGATATGTCAATTTTTAATGTTTAACCTCAATGCAATAGTAAATCTTCAACAAAGTTATTTTATTCTAGATACACTACATATCATTATTTAAATTTATTAGTTTTCATTATAAAACATGTTTGATATTATACTTAATACTTCAAATATAATAGTACATATTAAATATCGTGCCTTGTTCAATATTCAATGTCTTTCAATATTAAGTTTTCTCATGCAATGATTATAAAATTGTCGATATACAATCAAGTAAATATATCCCTCGTTTATAAAAAAAATAGGAAAAATTCAATACAGAATCCTCAGTAATGGTGTATTTTAGGATAACTTAATACTTTTAGTAAGTAAAGTTAACGGAGTACTTAAAATTTGCCATTCCAGTGAATTGGATGATAAAAAGTTGGATATTTCAATTAAAAAAGCAAAATTAATTTCTAAATTTCTCCTATTTATACATGTGAAAACTGTTATCACCATATTATATATCTCTTACAACCATATATAATTTTTCTAAATAATGCTTCTGCTTATTACTTAAAGGAAGAAACCATAATTGAGATAAATAGTGGGATATCCTATATGGATATGTAGTATATTATATAGCAAGATAATATGTATTGATATTGATAATATGATAATATGTACATTCAAAACAATAATAATAAAGTGCAAACATGCGAATGATAAAAAAGTAAACTCTTTTTATTATTTCCATCTTAAAATTGTAATTTTTAAATATACTATAATATTTATAATCATATTTTATATTCGTGCATATTAATACTCTACAGAGCATTACAGCTTCTGCATGGCATAAACATATTCAAAGTGAATTTATATATACATTACATAATAATACTTTAAGATCATGCAATTAGCAAATATTTACAAAATCACAAAATTATTTGAACTTTCTACTTACATGCATTCCTAGGCGATCAATTTCAGAAAGAACCCAACCAACAGATCCATCTCCACTGCATACCAATATACGAAAAGGATCGAAGTGACGGAATAATCTTAACCTATTTGTAAAGAAATATTAATAAGCTGTATTGGCTTAATCTAAAATTATACAAAATTATATAAAACATTTTACCCTGGTCCTGGTCCTCCTTTTATAAGATCAAATACTTGTGCTGGATTTAATAATTGTTTAAATCTTCTAAGAAATTTTATACCTTGATTGTCACCTGATTTACTATTTACAAATACTAAAAGTGGGCTGCATCCAGTAGGTCTTGTAGCTTCCCAAGCTTCATCGCTACCTATTAAATAATTATTATGCATTATATAAAGTTCGTTATATTACAAAACCAATCTAATAGAAATTTGTCTTCTGTGATACAAAATAATAATATAAAAGCTTAATATTTATTAAATAATTATATATCGCAACTAAACTATATAAAATAATAACAATAAATATGAAATATATTAAGAAAATTTTATAAATAATGTCACCTATACTATGCAGTGCTGTAGGAGGAACTACACTCAATTTAACTGGTCCTAATGGACACTTAACACTTATGGCTGGTCTACAAGCTGTATGTACTGTAGCTCTGCACCATAAACATCTCCAATCTTGAAGCCTAAATAGTTAAAATAAGAAAATAAGTACGAATTTTAAATACGAATTAATGCATATTTTTCATAAATTAATGTTATACCTGAGAACAGAGCCACAAGTTTTATCACATACAGAACATTTTGAGGATACTGGTAAATTGCCTTCCATCCATTGATGTGGCATAGTAATGTTCTATATAAAAATAGTTCATAAAATAAGTTGTAATAATTATAATTTTTTCTCCAATTAATTCAAAGAAATAATGTCATAAAAAATAAAAATCATTTTTATTTTGTTTTTATTTTAATCTTCCTTTTATTTGAATTACTGTTTTCTTTAATACATAATAAAAAATATATTTCAATAAAAGAAATTATATATTAACTTTGCTATATTTAACAGAAATAAAAAATGAATGTATAATATAAACCTAAACATTTTTCAAATGCCAGTATCTTTAAGAGAAAAATTTTAATCAACTGTTTGCACATACCCCATCTTGGTCCTCAATAATGTCCTTGCCAATAGATGCCAATGTGGTCCATTTGCAATTATTTATTGCTTTTATGCTACATCGTTTGTGTACTTTATATTTACATATTTCACAACTTAAACCATGGGAAGTAACACCTATAACATATAAGTCAATATGTATTAACTATCTATAATAGATAATAACATAATATAATACAATATATCAAATAACATAATATAATATATAATATCAAATTTATACATTAACTAATACTTAATAAAATACCATTAGAATTACAAAAATTGATACATTTAAGGACAATTTTATTATTTTATAAATATCTTTTATCTCTTGACAATTTTGTATTGATGTTTGTTAAACATCATAGAAATATAATTACCTCAACAATTATAAACTTTATTTGTAAAATTAGTGTAACATATTAAATCAAATATCAAAAAACATATATTAACAACAAAAAAATGTAATAACAATAATAAAATAAAAACGATATAATGATACTAAAAATTTTATATATAATTCAAACATGTATATCCTTGTTAAAATATACTTTTCTTTTGTAAAAATTGAACAACTATTTTATTAAATACATTAATTATAATAATAAAGAAAATTATTTATAATAAAATATTCATAATTACCGTAAAGAGCATCTCTGCAAATATTACAGTAAGTTGGTCTTGCATGACTTGTTGCATACCACTGATGATTACCACTAAGCATTTCTGCAATTCCAGAATCTGTCTGAGTATGATTTTTTGTTACTGTTCTTAATGCATTCAACCAATCTTCCATTTCTTGTTTACTTTTCCCACAGAGAACCAGTGATCGAAATGGAGTTATCACCTTAAAACACATATGACATACAATTATATATTATAATAAAAATATTTGTTCAATATTTTACTTTATTAATGTTGAACATTTCCATGAAAAAATATGAATTTTATATATTGTTTTATATAATCTTTGTGAGAAGAAATATCACACATCATTTTTTTTATTGTTCTAAATTAAATACATATTAAATAAATAAATATAACAAATACACTACATGCGATAAAGATTACTACAACTGCCACATTTATATTAGATTATAAATTGACATTTAATTTTGAAAAAAGTAACCTTGTATATGTATTTATGGCGTAAATCGAATTACCTTGAATCGAGTACGGGTTCTCTGTTGCTTCGGTGACATTTGAATTGCAATCTCAAACACGACATTTGTATGTATATAATTTGCACGTACTTCAAAGAACAACAAATGTTACATTCAAACGATAAAAAACAATTTTTGAACATACGAAAAATATAACAAAATGTATTGAGCATCGAAATAACGGAAGTATATAATAGTGGTGTGCGCACGATGCTCTTTTCTTCTTCTTTAAGCCATTGCTATGTCCTATTTTCCATGGCGCATGTCATGTCACCTCATTTATAAATAAATATCCGAATGAAAATGTAATGCATTATCGTAGAATCTTATTGTGTACGTAACTTATATTGTCAATGTAGTTCTATTATTCATATTATTCAAATCTCTTTACCATAAGAAGAGCTGAAAACGAAAATTGAAAACGAATTATATAATTAATTGTTAGTGCCTTTATTTAAAGATTCAATAGTATTAACATATGTATATATATGTGTGTATATTTATTTTCATATATTGATCACGTAATTAATTACAAATTTAAAAATCAGAATCTTTAAGATTACAAAAATTATAGACTTAATTATTTAAATTAAATATACATTGACGTGCAAATTTCTGACCTCATAAATTCTCCTGTTTATATTTCAAAAGTATTTTGAATCATATTTATGTATATTTGAATCATAAATATAATCATATTTTAAATTTTGAATGTTTGAGTAATATTATACAACTATCTAAGAATGTGTATTATATATAGAATATGTATTAATTTGTGTATTATGCTATTTTCTATTACTTATCATTACATTGCGAATTTTTATGCATTTATGGTAAATTTAAAAACACAAAGCATTTAGGATATACATATATACAGAAATATAAAAAATATTTGAAATAAACTAATCATTATAAAATTTATAGAATAAAATATATTGTATATTGTATTGTATATATTGTATATATAATCTATATAGGTTTTATTTTTTTAATTATGGCCATAAAAATATATATTTGCATAAAAATTCACGGTTTATTTATCATTCTCTTATAATCAATATTGTTCAAAATTCTTTTAGATACCATCTCTCAAATGCAACATTAAAAATTTATTCTGATCTGAAATTTTTGCACGTCATTGTAAATTATAAAATTGAACTAATAGCAATAATTATTAATATCCTTGTCTTGAAAAAAGTTTGGTAATAAAATGAATAATAAAAAATAAGCATATATTGCAATTGTTTGTACTTAAAATGCAAAATTTTATATTGTTATAAATATTATATGTTATATTATATGTTATAATAATGAAACTTCTAATAAAAAAGAAAGACAGACAGGCTATAAAAGCCAAAGGTAAAAACGTTACACAAAATGAGATGAATCTGATCTTGATGACTAACAGCGACCATGCAATCTTTTTTAACTTGTTCTGATTCGGATAATGACATAAACGTCACAAATATTTCTGTAGCACATTTACATGAGAATTTAAAAGTGTAAAAAACAGTTGGGAATTTTCATGTTTTTCTACAACAAAACGGATTATGCGAATAAGTTGATTTTCGATACCAAACAAGAATATATCTAATAGTTATTTAAAATCTAATAAAAAAATATAAAATATTTTTGTACACATGTGATACTTTTCATGATTATACTAATGTATGTATTCAAATTCTTCTGACTGAAACAATCCAATATACTTTTTTGAAACTTCCTTCTCAAACTGATACGCTATTCTCTATTTCTGCAGGGAGAATAGCTTTGCACATTATATTTATACATATATCCGCTGCCTTTTAGATAGAGCTAAATAGAGCAATAGAAAATGGAATAGATTTAAAATCAGAATAGAAGAGCACCTGAAGGATGATAGGTCTGAAGAAGAAATAAAATTGAAAAGCTGAAAAACAAAGAAAAAAGATTTGAAAGAAAGTGATCATAAAAGCGATAACAGTGATGAAGACTGTCTTATATAGACTTATATAGACTAGAAAATACCTGCACTTATATTTATAAATTATTGACTAATCGAAAAGGTAGAAAAAGAAATGTATTTGAATTAACTTTCTGTAATTTTATAATTTTATAAGTAGATTTGAACCTAATGAATTTATGTTAATACAAGCATGTAGAATAGAACATGAGTGAGTGTGGAGAAAAGAACATTATAAGAAAAAGAATTAAGAGAATCAAAATGAATGCAATTCGTATAATGTAATAAATATGTTTGAATATAGTGTACAAAATCAGAGAGTAACATGAAGAAAAATAATAAACCAAACCAATTTAACCAAAAATAAAAACCCTGATTGAAACTTTTACTTTATGGAGTAAAAATAAAATATTACAAAATGAAATCAAATATTGTTAGCAATCACAATATATATTTTAAGAATAATAAATATGATTATATACAGTCTTTTTTGGATATAAAGCACAATGAACAACATGGCAACATTGTTTTTACAAATTTAATTTATAGCAAAATATGTATTAGAGATTACATACAAATCGTTATTGACATCTTTAAAGAGAAATTGATCTGTATAAACTTTCAAATATTTAGATATAAGCATTATAATTGTGTAATATAAATATAAATGATATATGAATATTAAAGATAACTCAAATAATATATATAATCTCACTAACATTTTATGTGTGGTACTTATATTTGAAATATTTACATTGGTTTTAAGCAAATGTATATGTAAGGCAAATTTCAACTATGTTTGAACAAAATTGTAGCTTTTAAATTTGAATAGAGAAGCAGATAAGCTAGGGAGGTATGGACAAACAAGTCTGTTAATGACAAATGAAAAAGGTTAAATGAACACATAAATGAAAATAAGCAACAAACATCTCACAAAAAAACAATACAAATAAATTATAAACACTATAACAGTATAAGAAGACAATAGTGTAATTTGGCAATTACTCACAAAAAATATTGGAAAATTTCTCGTATCATTCTAGCAGTATCATTATAGCTTTTTACCATTTTAATTTTTAATAATAATGTAACTGCAAAACTTTCATAATTCTTGAAAATAAAAGAGCATGAAAGATAATTATTTGATTTTAAATTTTTGCTATAATTGTATAACTACATATACAGCGATATATAGTGGCATTATTAATTCCTAAAATCTTGATATAGGGAAGAAACTATATGATTTTGCTATGTATAATATATTATCAATAAAATTACTGTTATATTAGAAAAAAGAACTATAATAAAAGATGTAAAATAAATATTTAAAAGTTTTGACTTCAAACACTATTAAGTAACTACATTATATACAAGAATAACAAAAGTCATTCAATATAAATATAGAATAAACTTGCAATATCATTATACAGGGTGGTTGGTAACTGGTGGTACAAATGGAAAGGGAGTGAATTCTACGCGAAAAAAGAAATCGAAAATATAGAATAAGAATTTTTCGTTTGAGGCTTTGTTTTTAAGAAAATCGACTTTGAATTTTCGCTCGGTACGTGTGCACTTTATCACGTCTCGTTATAACGGATCTCACTGTAGATCGTTGTCTCGATGGAAAAATTAAAAAAAAATAAAAAAAAAATGTTTATTCTATATTTTCGACTTCTTTTTTCGCGTAGAATCACCCCCTTTCCGCTTGTACCACCAGTTACCAACCACCCTGTATACGTATAAATAGTAATAACATATATATATTTAACAAATTATAAATAATTTTGTGACTTTTACCAATTGTGTTTGTCCAATTCCTATAATAGCAAACTTTTGTCTTTTCAAAACAAGATCTATTTTAATTCCAGTGTAACTCAATATTTTACTACAATCCATTGTGTAAATTTATGTATTAGATTGCAGATTTTTATGCATTTATAGGAAATTTAAAAGTGTAAAATTGCACACAATACACACAATATGAAAGAGTATATAAAATGTCCAAAATATAATGCTTTCTATAATACTTAGTAAGTAAAATAATTTTCTATCTAGGTTTTTTTAAATTATATGTTGAAAATATGAATTCGCACAAAAATCTGCAGTCTAATAGTATAATAGCGTTAATTGAGTAAAATCTCAAGGAATACTGATGGAAATGTAAACACGATACAAGTTTGTTATCATTTTATCTCTATTTATTTTGTATATTCATATTACATCTGAGAAAATTCACTGAAATTATGTTAATAAAGGTTATGCTTTCATGTTAGTATAAGCTGGTACAATACTGTATTTACGTACCATTTGCAATTTTCACATTATCATAATTATGACGTAAGAACTGAAGATAATACATGCGTGCTATTTTTCTATTTAGGAGTGTACATATACTATCTTGCACTATAATTGTTTCACTGCAGCATTATTTAATCTCATTTACTGTGATAAAATATACTGTCACAAACATTTTATTATGAACAAAATCATGGAAAATCATACTAGCTAGGTTATGTTTACATTGAAGTGAAATTCTCGACACTGTTGCCAGATTTTGTTTCGCCATAGATCGTATTTAAAGTAGGCTGTGATATAATATATCTCTAACTGTTATAATTTAATTGTAATCAAAATGCAACTAATTGTATTGTATAATTTTCTAAAGTATTCTTTCCTTTTGTTTTCTTACTAATTCTTGTTTTTCAAGAAATTACTCAATACACGGATGTATATGTTTTGTTGGGCCATTATGCCTTTATATTCCTTTGTATGTTACGGTTGCAAACAGGCTATGTAAACTGTTACAAGATTTTTCAACTAAATAATTTATATTTAAAAGATTTTTAGGCAATTATTAAAAAAATATTAAATTTTTAAAAAACAAAGCTACAAAGAGCTTTCCGATAAGATTATTATTGAATGCATATCATGAAACCTTTATGTAATTATATGACATCATGATATAAAAAATTATTACTTATGTAATAGAATTTTGTAATATATATTTTAAACTTATTTTACATTAAATTTATTTCGTTTTGCATAAACACAAATACTTCAATATATTTCTGTTCGTGAAGCTAGTAACTTAGTTGTAACTAGTTGAATACAATAATTAATTGTTACATTTTTTAAATTTAATTGATAAAAATGTTTGTTTGTAGTTATACATGTTTATACACAATAAAAGTGACTGAAATATGGAAATTTTAACATATTTAACAAGAAAATAACATATAATGCATGTTGTCCAATAAATCAATTGCTATTAGTAGTGGTACAATATAACGTATGGTTGGGTGACCTGGCTATGTTAAACCTGCGATCACTTGGTTCAAGAGAAAAGATTAGAAATTAGTCAGAATCGTGTATATGGTTAAATTTCTCAGTAGATAATTAGTAATTACTGTGTTATAATATTAAAACTAATTAATATAAGATATAATAATGATTTTGTTAGAGATACACAATAGGATACTAGAAGAAACGTTAAGTAACAAAATAAAAAATACTCTGTCGGGGTAAGTAAAGTGCTTCCTTTTTTAAGGTCAAGATATTTTGCACATTTTTAAGATAAAGTTAGGGATTATAAGTTAGGGCGGTGTCCGTTTCAAATATTAGTGACGTTTATTGTAGTAGAATATTTAATATATGCATTAAAAATTTCCTTCTAAATTAAAACAAACAGTTTTAAATCCAAGATTTCTGCATTATGTCAAACAAGTGTTTATATAAAATGCGATGTTCATAACATTTGATTTTCTGCTTAAACATTTTTACATATATATATCTGATTATTTTAATATTAAAAATTGCATACGAGACTATGTAAATAATGCATAAAAATAACATATAGCCAAAATATATATAAAATAATTTTATAACATTATTAAGTAATTAATTTTTCCTGTTATCAATTTGTAATTTTGTATTTAATACAATTAAGATATATTTTCTTTGTAGTCATAAACCAGAATCCACAGATGTTGTTATAGCAGATTTTGATGGAGTTTTATTTCATATTTCTAACTTAAGTGGTGACAAGTCAAAAATTAGAGTAAGTTTTTAAAAAAGCTTTATCATATCTGTACTTTTCATTGCATGATAAGTTTTTATATAATCATCTCTTTATAGTAACAATATTATCAAATTGATATATTATTTTTTATATTTAATTATAACTATAGTATTTATTTATTATTATTATTTATTTATATCATTTTCAGTATTATCATAATCAAATTTAGATTTATATAATGTGCTTTATTTTATTTTTTACTTTATATTTTGATATTTTTATGTGTTTGATTCTTTTTGTTAACATTCTTCATTTTGTTACAGATAAGTATTTTACTTAAATTTTATAAACAATTACAAGAACATGGGGCTGATGAATTACTTATACGTGAATACGGATCTTACCTCATAGCTCCAGAAAATGGTAAACAAATTAAATTATATTTGAAGTACTTAAAATTGTTATTCAAAAATTATTAAATAAAATATTGGTATTTCCATTACTAGGTTACAATGTTTCTGTATTAATAGACTTGGAAAATTTGCCCGAAGATTGGGAATCATTAGTTAAAAAAGTTGCACTCTTAAAGAGACACTGTTTTGCCAGTGTTTTTGAGAAGTATTTTGATTTTCAAGAAGAGTATTATGATTCACCAGGTACCCAGTTGCAAAAAAGGGCAGTAATTCAATATAGAGACGAAGAAACAATGTAAGAATATACTTTCACTTTGCAATGATAATGAAAGTAAGATATATTTAATTTATACATATTTTACATAAAGGTATGTTGAAGCCAAAAGTGATAGAGTAACAGTGGTATTTAGCACAATATTTAAAGATGAAGATGATATGGTTATTGGAAAGTTATTTTTACAAGAATTGAAAGAAGGAAGACGTGCAAGTCACACAGCTCCACAGGTTCTATTTAATCACCGTGAACCACCATTAGAATTACAAGATTCTGAGGCAGCTGTTGGAGACTGCATTGGATACATCACATTCGGTAGATATAAATCTAATTATGCCTAAATTTTAAAAGTACATAAAAAACATGCAAAGAATATTAAAAGTGACATATTTATCTATCTCATTTGTTATATGTTTCTTTTTGCAGTATTATTTCCAAGGCATACAAACAGAGAAGCTCGTGATAATACTATTGATTTAATACACATGTTTAGAAATTACTTACATTATCATATTAAATATAGTAAAGTTTATATTCACTCAAGGATGCGCACCAAAACAACAGACTTCCTAAAGATATTAAATAGAGCAAGATCTCAATCGAAAAACACTGAGAAGAAAACCATTACGTAAGTTCTTTAAAAAATATATGCTGCTTAATATATTATATTAGGATAATAAATATAAAAATGTTTTATGTTTTACAGAGGTAGAACGTTTATCAGGAAGGAATGAGTGTAAACATAAGATTATATTCCTTATATTGTTTTAATAAAGGATAAATGACAAAGTTCTCATTTATCTCATAGATTTGCTAGAAATTTTTTGATCTTCTGGCAAGAAATATTGTTTGTAATGAAAGATTCTAATTCATCAGATTAATGAGTTAAAAGCTGTCAGTCTTTGAGTCTTACCACTCATTGTCTCTGAACAGTACAATGATCTTTAGAAAAATCTATATTGCTGTAAACATACTTAAAATGTGTGTACAGCAACGAAACGCATGATTAAAAAGCCATTTTATATTGAAATTCTTAAAATAATATTACAAGAGTGCATAAAGTCTTCGAAAAAATCAGGGAATACATAGTCTGTTTATGAATAAAGTTAAAAAATATCCTGTGTTTTACTACTTTTACATGTAAAATATGATCTTAATGCTATTAAGCTTTATGATCAAAGATGCATAATCGCATGTTCTACTTTTTTAAAACATATTTTGTGTTTATTAATTTCAGGAAAATTGTCATTTTCTATAAATTCCACGTACAACGAAAATGTTTAAAATAACAAGGAACGCGTGGATTTTATAAAGAAATATATCAATGTATCATTTGTATGTTTAATAACATAGCACTGTCTTTTTTGATAAATTATTTTTGTTAGCTATATTTTATTGTCTCTTATTAACGTATAATTGTAAGATAATAAAAGTATTAATTCTATAAGTGATGTAATTACCAAACCTTTGTTTGTATTAATCGGAAATATTGATCTAGTGACTATGAAAATTAGTACTATTGATTTGTAATTAGCAAATGGATGTAAGGGTTGGAAGACATGATTAAGGTGAAAACTAGGGAGTGCCAAATACGGGTGTTCATTAATAACCACACCTCTTTATTTAACACTGACATAAAAGCTACAGTATGTGCCTCTTAAAATTTCAGTTATACGCATTCTTTCACACAGTATTCCATACTGTTCTACCCTTCTGTTTAAAACTTTTCATTGTATTAATTATTCCTATGATTAAGTGAAAACGAATTAAAAATTTTTTATGTTAATACAGATTATATTACATTTTTTAAAATATGTAAGTACCATAGATTATTATAACCATTTTTATTATAGTTAAAATATATGAATATATACTATAATGTGATATTAATATAAAATACTTTGTTGATAGCGTTTAGAAACAAACTTTATATTATTTTGCATTACTTTTTTAATGTAAAAATTCGTTTAATTAAAGTTTACATTTATAATTATACATGATATATAATTATGTGATTAATACTATAAAGAAATGAAATGAAATATTCACAATAATGACTTAACAATGATATTTATTCTCCATTTAAATATGTCTTACTTCTTAAAATTTATTTAAGTGACTGAATCTTTTTAGTAATTGACTATGAAGGAATTGGATGAACCAACTATTGCATCAATTTTATCTTCATCCTTTCCACCATGTTCACCTCATGAAATAGCAGTACGACCTGGAGACTGTGTTGAAGGAAGAGTTGAAAAATGGTTGGAAGATGAAGCATTTTCAGGATTTCGAGTTTGGCAACTTGCTGGCATAATACTTTCTATTTTACTTAGTGTATTGATTGGACTTTGTTGTTGTATCCGATTTAGAGTGCCACGAACTAAACAAGAAATAGAAGCTGATTATATTCGAAAAAAAATAACAGAGAGTTTCAGACAAGAATTATTTAAAATCAGTAATATGGAAATGGATGATATGGACTTGAAGAAAGGTAAAGGAGTCCAAAGCAAGGTTGTAACAGAAAACGCTTAATAATGTTTTCATTGATTTACTTTATTATTTCAGTTAGTTTAAATACACATATTTGTTCTTTATTAGCATTAAGCAAAATTCAAAATAAATTTGATATGGAAGTACAAGAGGTACAAAAGGATCATCAAGAAGCAACATATAAGAATATACAACATGGATTACGATCAAGATTCAATGCAATGTTCAGTGGAATTCATTTTACTAAACAAGAACATCCTAATGTTGACAGCATAATTTAATGAATTTACAAATAAATGCGTCATTATAGAACATTGATATTAAATACTATATCTACAATTATGATTAATTTTTTGAAACAATAATATTGTTAGTATTATTAAATTTTCAGTTAAAATTTGTAATAATTAATTAAATTACGTATTCATTGTAATAATATTAAATGAAATAAATTCTATACAGCGTTAATTGACTAAATATAATCTTTATTTTATGAATATAATACAGAAATTAATTTATCATACATGCAACAATAATCTATAGCAAAAGATAATACATTTTAGAAAGCACTTAATAGGACTAATGTATATTACCTACCACATTATGTTTTATTTACTTATATTATTAGATGGTTAGTATTGTTAAAAGTGCAGATTTCTCACTGTTATTAAATAAAATAAATTGTTACAAATTATATGTAATTTAAATGAGACATTATTCATAAAAGAAGAAGTAATCACAGTACAAATTTTATATTTTCATTAATGATTAAAGATTATTATTACGTTTGTTTCTAAACGATATAAGTTATTAATGCTAGTACATTTATAGAGTTAAATCATCTTATATGTATACGAAACAAAATTTTTAGACATAATTCTTATTGTCTCTCTCTCTCTTTCGTTCTCTCTTCTCTTACTCTGTCTTTCTCTCTCTTCTTTGAAAACCAAAATTTGTTTACTCTTTACTATGTACGTAAGACAATTATAAAATTATTTACTATTTTAATTTTAAAACAATTTGTGGAAATGTTATAAAATTTAACAGAATATAAATATTTATAAAACCTATTTATTAGCTGGCAAACAAAAAATAACTAACATTATTGTAAAATGAACCAGATATAAAATTATAAATGAATTTTTACGATTGACTTTACGTAAAAAGCATTAAGATGAGAAACAAATAGCAGAAAAAATAACAAAATATGAATCCTTTTAATAAAATTCTGAATATCCAATAAAATGAGTTTAATAAAAGTTACATTTTAATCATCTTTTTAGAAATATGGTCTCTTTATAGATATAAACATTTCTCATAGAGAAATAAAAATTTTAGAAGAAATATGACTTATCATATATACATACATCGCTCGCACATATTATACACACACGCATATAGGAATGATTTAATTTATCATAGTGTTTTAACTACCTTAATGCTCCTTCCACTTCATAAAATGAAACTAAATTTAGTAAGGAAATTGAATTAATCTAGATTTTTAACATTGTACAGCACCAACTGGTGTATTATTTTCCATATTTTTAATAATATCACATATAGTAGTTATTCACATGGAATATTTTAATTATACTCTGATGAAATACGACATTTAAAAGTCTAATACTTTTAAAAGCTCGTATGGATCAATATATTTTATTTTAGAAATAACCCATTAAGTTAAGAAAGAAGCTGTTTATTTAATATTTATATTTATAGAAAAGAAATATTTTCTTACATAAATATTTTTTTTAAGATTTTATAAGATTTTTTTAAGATTTAAATATTTTTTTACAAAAAAAATATTCTTATAAGGACTTTTCCCTTAAATAGATATTTTTCTTTCTCAACCAAAAATCATTTATGATAGGAATAAATTTAAGGAAACTGTAATATTACTGATGTATCTCATTTGAAATTAGATCTATACTGTTGCATAATCCATATTGATTTTTTCTAAAATGAATTTCTATAACTAATATTGAGATATAAGTAGAGGAAGTTATAAGAGAATCTTCCACATGGAGCAAGGAAGTTTTATTCTACTATAAATTAATAAACTGTAGGAAAAACTTCATGGACTAGAGGATCCAATAGAAGCGTAATGTACAATATAGACAATATTTTTAAAGGATTCGAAGTCGTTGTACATTGTGCAAAACGTTTCCATAGAGTGAAGGAACTACCTATGCTTTTAAAATCTACCTGCATGCGTTCTTTCAGTATGATCCTATTTATAGTAACAAAGAGGTATAGGCTAACTGACATATAAGTGTAACGATGACAGGATACCTCTAATTGATGAAGATTGGGAATTCACTACGAGGTAAGAGGTTTTCATAGAACTTGACCAAATAGCATTTTATTGTGCTACAGGACCATTAGCAACAATTGCGCTACGAAACCATTAGCAACAATTGCGCTAAATAGTCCATTTAAGCGTACCTTCACGAGATCTTATTTCTCCACCACGAAAATTTCATTTTCGGGCTTAAATATTGAAAGCTGATGACTGTTTGTGGAATCAACGATAAGATTGGTAAAAAATTTCCGCAGCTTCGACCTTTTGGTTCATCATCTAGCGGTTCTGTTACAGTTTCGCTCATAATGTTATGGTGTGGCGTGGAATACGGATACGGTGTTGAGAGTGGATTACAAGTAATATGTACCTCCCCCATATTCCATTTATTTTTTGTATCACTCGAGTCATTTCCTTGAGTCAATTCCGAAACACACGAAAAAGGTACCTTTTCATCTGTGGAGGTGATGGAACGATTAGAAATATTGATTACACGACCTTCTGATGTCAAATTACTTTTACGATGATTAAATACACTATGATCTAACATAGAGTTTGATAAATTCATTGATTTTAAAGACGTTTTTCTATAGACTTTTGATCGTGTAAGGGGTTTAATTGTTAATTGTGGTGACGATACTGATCGCACAGAGTAGGAATTAGTACCTCTATTAATATCCATGTGATTTTGCAGAGGGTGACAATCGTTACTGTTTGTATTTAAATGTTTATCTTTTATAGATACATCGGGATTGATGGATTGAAGAGTGGATGTAACTGCTGGACTTGTGGGTGTTGTAATAATTTTTTCTTGGGTAATTATAGAATTTTGTATAGTGCACTCGTTAAGATTTGTTTCATTATTATGTTTTATATATTGAGTAGATACAAGATCATGTTCTTTGTAAATATTTTCAGATTTTAATATATGTTTTATAGACTGATTATGTTTGTTTGCCTCATTTATGGAATTGGAAAAAGAAAAGGAAGTTTGAAAACGGATAGAATTATTAATAAGCGCTTCATTAGTTCCTAGTTGGTTAGGTCCAAATGAAGCGTCCATGAACCCTCAGCTTGGGAATCTTGAATAGAATGCACAGGTCAAATCATAATTCTTGAAGCGGCAATATTGCACATCTGTACGTAGCCAATCACCAGAACCTTTCAGATAATCAGTTTGCTCTAAATCACGTGGACAAGTAGCAGCGATTGATTCTTTGTTAGCAAAGATGGTCACAACAAATTTTTTTGGTTTGAAAGTGTTTAGAACACGTCGTATTATTTCCTCATATGATGCTTCTGGAATGTTACTCTCAAATGAAACATATGAAAACTCTGGCTCTGGTGTAATATGAATAGTCATGTAATTTCCCTGTAAAATACATATAATTACTTCTATATGTATTCTTTATATAATGTCAATTTTTTACTTTCCAGCAAGTATACTTACATTTCTAGATACTCCATTCATTGAATATCCACAAGGTTCAAACAAAAAATCATCTATAATCATGTTTGGAATAAGTTTGTCAATTCCTGATTTTTGAGTTGCTTCGTCTGCAGAGGAGCATACATCTCTAGTGAAAAGAGACATTACTTCTGGATCTAAATGAGTCATTAGGATCTCTAAAGTTTGATCTGGTTCTATGGGCTCATCTACAGACTTCTCTTTATTCAAAGTGTATAAATACCAACAATCTGAATCTACAGAGCCTAAACAATAAGCTTCCCCAGCTAGAAAAAAAATTATAGCAAATTACATTTTCCTTGAAACCTTTTCTTCATCATAATTATAACATTCATTTTATACAATATTACAAAATTTAAATGCATAAACATAAAACGTATTGTTACCAGGGAAGAATGTATCAAGCAAAGCAACTTCTTCTTCAAATGCTTGATGTGGGGATATTTGTAACTCTGGCTTCTTGTAATTTTTTCTTGAGTAAAATACATTCTGAAACAATAATTACAATTTTATATAACCCACATTTCAATATTTTCTGTTTTTTTTTAAATATAAATAACTTGATCATACATAGTAATAAAATAAAACTAATTGGAATATATATTTACAGACGATATAAAGACAAGAAGCATTAAATTAAAAATAATTTTGGACAAATGTATTGTCATGTGCTATATCGTGAGTAGGAGAGATCAATAAACCAAGAGGTAGAGATGTATCCTGTATACTAGAGGTTTCCTATATATAGACACATCATTTATCCATGCACTAGGTCAAGTTATATAGCCAAGTACTTTCAACTTCAATTAGTTTGCCTTAAATGGTAATGATTATAAACAAAAATTATAATAGTTTATAATACATTACTCTTGCAGTATAATGCATATATATCAGTAAAATAGACAATTTTTTATATTTTCTTTTATAAAAGTAATGTTTTACATATATTTTAAGTTTAATTAATAAGCTATACTTAAGAAATTATAAAATTTTCTAATTTGTGTATTAGTAACAAAATTAATTAATAATGAAAAATATTGAAGAAGTTTCATACCTCTACTTCTTCAAAGCCAGTATACTCTTTTACAAGTTCCAAAAGGGGCTCCAAACATTGAAGAGGGGTAGTTGTGCCACATGTTTTAAGGATAAGTCTACGCTTTGATAGGAACATGCTGCTTTCACTGTAAAATAAAATTAATACTTATAATATTTTGTATTTAATTCTGGATATGATTTATTATCAATTTTATTTGCAAAATTTATTCTTTATATTAAAATTATATCAAATATATTTTTATTTATATGCTAATATTATTTATATTTCAATCTTTTCTTATAAAATAAAATACAAATAATGGTATTTAATTGTTACATTTTAAGTGGTGTTATAATAATCTATTGCTAAATTCATGTAATTATTTGAAGTTGATTTATATAATTATGCTCAAAATGTAACATTGAATACAAGGTAAATGTACATTTCCTAAGAATTGTAATTTCATATATGAGCCTGTCAGAAACCAAACCGATTAACTCTACCGTTTATTAATTTCTTAATTCTATTAAACAAGTATGCAATTAACATTCAATCTTAAGAAATAAATGATTTACTTCTACAATTTCATTCATGGCAAGATAACATAAATAATAGTAAAATCTAAGGTAAATTTAAAGAATAGTACTGTAACATTATCACATTTCTATACTTTTTAAATATGGAGTTAACTAATTTAGTTTTTGAATGGCTCATATTATAACTTAAATCATTATCATATAATAGGAAGGAAATATTTTGTCGTCATTACTCCTCTGAAATATCGATTAGCGATGATGTCATACAAAAAGGCGTAATAAAATAAATTTTGTAGTTGAATTCGAAATGTTGCTCTAAGTCCTAAGCAAATGTTCATAATCGCTAAATAATAAATATTTAAACAGTTATGTAATAATATCTAAAATTAGTTTATTCTAGTAACATTAATTAAAGCTTTCCTTCGCAGACTAAAATAAACTGAGGAATGAATAAATAAAAACATATTAGAATATTCTATAATATTAGTAAATTCATATTTAAATGACTATCTTTTTGATTTAAAAAATTATATGTATAGGATGCCATATTTTAGTTTCCTTAGATAAGTATTTCGAAAATTATGGAAGATACTGAAATATGTTTTAGCCAAAAATTGTAAGAATCAAGGAGGGTAGATCATGGTGACATTTATTTGACCTTGAAATAACCTTGAAAAATTCTGCTAAAATAACAAACTGTTAACATAATCTTTCTCTCTTGATATCCTCTAACTTTTGTCTGAAGCATTTGCCTAAGTCTTAATGCAATATTCTAAATATTTGTTTGTGTATACATATACAATATATATATATATATTATTAATATTTTAAAAGTATTTTGATCATTTTTAATTAAAGTAAAGATATTTTACAACATATTCCTATTATACAGGGTGGTTAGTAACTGGTGGTACAAGCGGAAAGGGGGTGATTCTATGCGAAAAAAGAAGTCGAAAATATAGAATAAAAATTTTTCGTTTAAGGCTTTGTTTTCGAGAAAATCGACTTTGAATTTTCGCTCGGTACGCGTACACTTTACCACGTCTCGTTATAACGGATCTCGCTGTAGATCGTTGTCTCGATGGAAAAATTAAAAAAAAGAAAAAAAATTTTTGTTTAAATTTTTATTCTATATTTTCGACTTCTTTTTTCGCATAGAATCACCCCCTTTCCGCTTGTACCACCAGTTACTAACCACCCTGTATAATAGGAATATGTTGTAAAATATCTTTACTTTAATTAAAAATGATCAAAATACTTTTAAAATATTAATAATATATATATATATATTGTATATGTATACACAAACAAATATTTAGAATATTGCATTAAGACTTAGGCAAATGCTTCAGACAAAAGTTAGAGGATATCAAGAGAGAAAGATTATGTTAACAGTTTGTTATTTTAGCAGAATTTTTCAAGGTTATTTCAAGGTCAAATAAATGTCACCATGATCTACCCTCCTTGATTCTTACAATTTTTGGCTAAAACATATTTCAGTATCTTCCATAATTTTCGAAATACTTATCTAAGGAAACTAAAATATGGCATCCTATACATATAATTTTTTAAATCAAAAAGATAGTCATTTAAATATGAATTTACTAATATTATAGAATATTCTAATATGTTTTTATTTATTCATTCCTCAGTTTATTTTAGTCTGCGAAGGAAAGCTTTAATTAATGTTACTAGAATAAACTAATTTTAGATATTATTACATAACTGTTTAAATATTTATTATTTAGCGATTATGAACATTTGCTTAGGACTTAGAGCAACATTTCGAATTCAACTACAAAATTTATTTTATTACGCCTTTTTGTATGACATCATCGCTAATCGATATTTCAGAGGAGTAATGACGACAAAATACACGTGCTTAGCTAAGCTTAAAATTTATTACAAGTTTATTACTTTCCTTTAAATTGAATAAGATTTCAAAGCTAAACACTGAGGATACAAAACAGGAATGAAGAGAAGAGAAATTTCGCTTAAAATTAACATTAAACGATATAACCGAAGGAATTCGAAGGATTTTACAGAAATTGTATTCTTGATTTGTTTTTGAACAGCATTTTTGGCATACATAATGAATTAAAAGTTATCAAAGAATGGAGGTTATTAAAAGACATTTACTTGGCTTCCACTGTAATATTATTTTTAGTTTCAGATCTAGATGGTATTAGATGAAAATAAAGTAAGACAAAATATGCTTATGTACCTTCCGTAAAATACTTAGAAAACAACTGTAACGATAATTAATCAAATATATTATAATATATTTCAAACATGAGGTATATGTGAAACCCAGAGTTAGAGTGTATTAAGATCATACAATAGTATAATAATGATATTAAGTTCATATGTATGCTTTTGCAATTTTCGTTTGCTCTCCTTTAAAGCATGAAAAATGTGACTTAATAAAAGTCTGACTCTGAAATCAAAATATACGTATACACGTATGTATAATAATGCATATTATAACAACAATAACAACAACAACAACGATAATAATAATAATTTATCTTTTCAGCCTCCTGGCTATGAAAAGGAACTCGGTGTACAATTGTTATTCTTATTTGCTTTGCATTCTGAACGTTGCATCCTTCAGATACATATATGTGCACATTCTTCTTACCAGACTATTTAACTGTAGTATTAACTCAACTATTGCCTATCTATCTAATTATACTTATTTAACTCTTATTGTTTAACTCTTATCTGACTATTTAATATGAATCTAGTTATTCTTATTTGCGAATATAATTAAGAAAGTAGAATCTCAGTAGAAAGTTATTTTACCTCCTAGATATTATAGAAAGCATTATACTTTGGATATTTTACATATTTTTTTATATTATGTGCATTCTATTGGGTTGGCAACTATTGATTGCGGATTTTGTCATTAGGCGGTAATGACAAAATCTATATCTATATATATATATATATATATATGTATTATATTATATGTATGTATTATATTATAGTATTATAATATATATATAGGTCGCAAATTATTATGCATTTATAGGAAATTAAAAAGTGCGAAACTATATATTGGATTGGCAACTAAGTGATTGCAGATTTTGTCATATATTATTTGTGATTTAGAATAAATCTATTTTATGCTAGTTGATAATATTTGATCAAATCGTATTCTTACTACGGACGCGTTCATAACTTCCACTTGACTATACAAATATCACGATTTCTTCTAGAATTTACTATACATATATTATTTGCGGGTTATCATTGGTATTTCGTATAGACATTGACCCTAGATTTTCTGAGTAAATAAAGATGCACGAATCACATTATTAGTCGAAATGAAACGTGAAAAAAGTCAAGATAAAACGTTAAAGTACAGTGACCACAGACAAGATAACTGTGATACTGATTCAAGTACGATGACATAGAAATATAAATGAATAAAGTATTGATCTCTCCCTAAATGTCGCATTATTTCTCGCAAGTTCCATTTTCTCTAAATTCTTTGCAGTTTCTAAACTTCGCCCTAGAGAAATCCTTACTTTTCTATTAAATCTGAAATTAGTAATCTTCTGAAAGATATTTTGTTCCTCTTTTGTTATAAGACAAAAATTATTCTTGATCTTGATCATTTAAGATTACAAAGGATTAGTGTAATAATAAGGTAATTGTAGTAATAATATTGCAATAATGAAGTAATTATAACAATAAAGCAATAATCAAATTTGATAAAGATTATATAAAAGAATGGCATTTCATTATTTTTCTATGGGAGTATAATTTAAAAGTATTCATAATTTAAATGATTATATAACGCAATGTCAATTAGTTAATCCAGACTCATAATGCAGTAAACTCTACAACAGTCCGCTCGTGAATGGAGGACTCATTTTAATGTTTAGATCTCAAGTTCTCGGAAATCAGCCGCAATTGCTATTAGTAAACCATCTAGCTCAATAAATAATTACAGCTACAAGTAGTACACTAGTTATGTAGTACACTAATATATAAGTAGTAATTATAATTTCCGAATAAATGGTCACTCTTGCATATGTACATATATTTATTTTGTGTATAAACCTAAAAAATTTTCTAAAAAGAATAAAAAGTTCCATAATTTTCTAGAAAAAGTTGGCATTAAATTATATGTGTCAGTATTATCATTATTCTAGTTTATTAAGTATTATTTATGTATATCATTATTCAAATTTATTTCGTGAATAAATTTAAACAATTCTTGCAATGCATCATGAAACAAAATCTTATTGCAAAATATTCAAAATTAAACAAAAGAGAAAAAAGAATAAAAACTCATCCAATAGATGTTTACAATATGTATATATGTTATAGAAATATAATAATCTTTGTGCTTACGGGTTACATTACTCTCTCGTAAAGTAAATCGTTTGATATTAAATTTCATTTGAGAATCAAATCTAGTTTATCTCTTTTTCACATATATATATACGTACGTATACTCGCTCATTCACTCACACTTACATACATGGCGATGTGTACACGTTCACATGCCTGTCATATTGTGCAACGCGGAAAAACTGCGATGGAAAAAACAAGTATGAGAAGATCTTTAAAATGTCGAAGCATGACTATAGCGAATTATAAGCACCACAAAGTTTTAATATATAATAAAAGGAAAATATTTTGAATCGTTTTATAGAATTTTCTTTAATTTTACTAAATTTTGCAAATGCTGCTATATATAATAAATAAACGTGTACGTTTCCGAATATTATGCATATTGATTCAAACTCCTGGACTTTGTGGATTGATGAAATTTGTATCTTTGACATTAAATGACATCTGATGAACATTTTAAGCACACGGCATGCATTTAATGCTCCCTTATAATTGTTCATACAATTTCT
The DNA here is from genome assembly GCF_000188095.3 of Bombus impatiens. Classification (NCBI taxonomy): domain Eukaryota; kingdom Metazoa; phylum Arthropoda; class Insecta; order Hymenoptera; family Apidae; genus Bombus; species Bombus impatiens. Next base: position 163,607 of record NT_176427.1, on the reverse strand, counting down.
TTAAAGCCACTAAATTTACATTCTTTGATAGTCATATGTGTTTTATTAGATAGCAATACATATATCACTATTTATAAAAAAAAAATTACATGAAATTACATAAAGTTATAATATTTGCAATAAGTTAAAAAGCAACCAAAATTGTAGTAAATTGGCAATTAGCAATTAATAGTGCAATTAGCAAAGATTGTAGGCTTTAAGCCTCACTATAATAAATACAAATAATAATGAAGGAGAACAAGAAATCAAATCAATAATAACAACAACTCATCAATGTAACCAGCAATTGCATTAAAGATTGACTAAAGCTATCTCAAACCATCAGAAGTAATAAACTTATAATTCGCTAGTACATAGTGGTTGTTTATATGTTTAAAAGGTGCATGTGACCTAAAATCTGAAATAAAAAGAAAGGGAATAGTTTATCAATTACTATCAATAGTAAAAAATTGCCAACTTTTACTGGTTAAAATGGTGTATACATATATTTAATACTTGAACAAAAGATGTGTATTTAATCAAATCTTGCCAAATATGTAAATTGAAAATGTAATAATGAACAATAGAAATTTTATCGAAAGAAATATTACAAATGATAATCTTTAGTTATTAATCAAAATATATATGTCCATTAAAAACTTCACCTGCTTGTGTCAATGATAAGATTATCGTAGACAATACAAGAATTAAAAAAATGTTCATTCATAATAAGCATATATATTAAGTAAATTTACTAATGATGTATTTTTATATATGAAGTTGTTCATTTGTCCATCTGGCGAATTTGATAAACGATTATCAGATGTAAATTTGAAAAATAAAATTGTGTAGACATCGTATATACCGTGCTTACCTAGTACTCAGGCTTGGGCAAATGTTATTTCAAATAAAGATAAAAAAATAATAATTTAAATTAGTTTAAGTACTTCCTTACTTTTATTTTAGAAACAGCACAAGGAAAGCAAGTTTATTTTGTGTTAAGATCAACTAAATTATTTTAAAATAATTTTTTATTTGAATTAAGATACTAAGAAATAAGGAATGGACAGAAATAGTAGCAACAACAAACGAAAAACAATTATAGGAAGTGGCAAACTTCATAAAGGAAAGAATGAAGTTGAATCTGAAGTGACTTTATGCATGAATGAATAGAGAAATCAAAGAAGAACAAACAGGACGGAAACACCAAAGATTGACACGTACATAGAAAATAATATTATAGTTATTATAAATATCATAGTTACATAAATAGGGATGTCAGATTTAGTTCTAGGGAATAGAGAGAAAATGTAAGAGACGAGCACATACAAAAAAAGGGTACTTTAGTGGGCATAAGCCTCAATATAATAAACGAATACAATACAGTACAATTTTAAATAAGATAATTATTTTATTATTACCTCTCAAATAAGATTAATAAATAATTTGAATTTTAAATCATTTGCTCCTATTTTAATTTCAATTATCCTTGAATAATGCATATCTCAGATTATAAAGAAATCAGTATTTCTGACGTAGATGACAATATTACTATAATAGAGTCAGAATATTACTTCAGGGAACATTTATTCAAATACGGAATATTAGACAAAATAAAAAATTATTTCATTAATTTTGATAAAAAATATTAAAATTATATAATAAATAATAATAGTTCAAAGAAATATCATTTGCTTATAAACTGATACATAGCTATTTCAAAATAACACCTGGCCAAATAAGATATGTATATCATTAAAAAATAAAAAATTTTACAAATTTAATTTAAACGTAATGAATTCTTTCGCATGATATGAAGAAATATCAAAATTCTCTATTGAGATTCTACCTTTTTTATTCATTTTCTATTCATAAAATGAAATAATTATATTCATAAAAATATGAATTTACATAAGAATCCGCAATCTAATCATAATTAATCATCAATATTATCGGTAGCCACTAATTTCATGGACATGGCATCACTCATAGTCTAAAGTCTAAAGCTATGCACAAACAATGCGAGGCAGACTCGCGAGGCTGTTTCACCACGCTCGAGTTTCCTCGTGCTGTCATGTAGATATAGTATGCGAGGCAAGCAAGTGAGGCAGAAAGAGCAGTTACGCTTTCGACAAAGTCGTTCAATACGCATCCAAACGAAGCGAGTAAAGAGCTGTGAGCAGAATTGTGCAGATTTACAATCAAATTACCAATTTATGCAACTCTTAATTGCAATTGAAATACAATTACAAAGTACAATGTAATTGAATCAAAATTATGAATTAAGAGCTAATCAAACTTAAAAGATAATAAGAGGAAGGAAGAAGCCACGTAAGGGTTTCAAACAGAAAAACATTATTATCCGTGATGAATATACATAAACATTTATTTCATCTTTTTAAAGTTTTCAGCTGTAATTCAGTTAAATTGTATTTGAATTACATCATACTTCAATTACACTCATGATTACAGTAATTAGCAATAGGGATTACAACGTAATTGAATTATTATGTAACTGAAGTACAATGTGATTAAATTACGCAATTAAATTATGGTTTAATTCAATTAGCACAATTGTGCCTGCAGGATACCTTTGATCTCGCCAAAAAGTCGACAATTGTTGGTTCGCCCTGAGACACGTCTCGGAACGAGGCAGCCTCGCGGGTTTGCCTCGCACTATCTGCACATAGCTTAACGATAGAGACGTGTCTCGCTAGCTTCTCCATGCAAACGGTGGTGTCACGTATTCCGGCAATAGCTACTTTATGTTTAACATTTGCATTTTTTCTACTAACTCTAACAGCATTAAAATTATATTTATGTTGGTCCAAAACAATTAATAATTACATATTTATTGAATCTAATGATATTTTTGGTTTAATGCCAGACAGACTCAATATTATTGTTAACATCAATATTATTGCTAAAAAGAAAAACGTATAAAAAATATATGAGAAATAAAAGGTGATAGCAAAAGTAATATGTGTTATGTAAGCTAAAACATAGCGTGTTGTATAAAATCGTAATAGTCTTTACATATACGTACGTATATTGTATATCATGCATGCACGCATTAGATACACGTGCTCACTACATACACATGCAATTACACGTATGTAAGTAAAAGTGTATAGAACTTGTAGATAGCAATACATAGTAATAGGATGGATCGCAGAAAAGATATTGATGACTAAGAAAGAGAACTAAATGATCAAACTACAAGTTCAAGTACAATTCCATTTAATCCAATGATATAATTTATATGTTCTTCGTTCGTAATATCACTGATGAATTGATCGAAGAATTTGCGAAGCTAAAAAATCTGCTATCATATTGTATCAAGTTGTATTAAGTATAAATAAATATTTTATGTTGCCTTTTAAGGAGAATTACAGTGAATCGCCATACGATTAAATTTAATATAATGTATGTAGTTCTTAAGATCTTGTACGAGCTCAATTCCATTATCAAAATTTGCAAACTTAATAACGACCAGAGAAATAATAAATATATGTGAAGCTAAAATCAAAAGTTCAAGTCAAGATATTGGAAAAACACATTGTATGCAATTATGCTGCTATTGTTCTTTTGAGTACCCAAAGAATACGTGATTAACGCATATGTAATGGCTAAAACATTGTTATTCTATATTTTCGACTTCTTTTTTCGCGTAGTATCACCCCCTTTCTGCTTGTACCACCAGTTATCAATGACCCTGTATACAAATCAGGATACACCAGAAAATTTTTGAAAATTTTTCATTGTTATTAATCATTGCTTTAAATAAAATTAACCAACTTACAAGCAAGACAACTGAACATAAATGAAATTCGTACATAATTTTAGAATGCGTTTTAGAACTAAATTAAAAATGTGGCCAAAATTTTATCACCGCTTCCAACATAGATGAACAACTTTCAATTGATCTTACATAGTACTATCATATATTATGTGAGCATATATATTATTTTTTTTTATTATGTAACATTCGAGGAAATAATGGGAAATATAAAATAGTCGTTGATATTATATTAATAATTAATTTATGATTACTTTTTGCATTTTCCCTCCTAAATATTAAGTACTATTAAATACTGTTTTAAAATATTTATGAATGAAAAATAAACATATTTAAACAAGTTAAAAATAAACTACATAAGGCTAAATAAAATTTGTTTATATTTTAACAATGAGATCCTAACTAAAACTTAAGTTTATCTATAGAACACGCTAACAAATATGTATACTTGCTATGTGAAATAATCACATTGATATGAAATATATTTTGTTTTAGTTTTGATTTAGTTTCAGTTTTCTGTAAACTAAACCAACCAAGTTTCTTTTTCAAAGCTATTGGACCGAAAAGTAGAAATAAATGAATAGTAAATGAAATATATTTTAAATAATATATAATTTGAGTAATATTAAAATAAATATTGAAGAAATATTAATCAAAAACACTTTCAATATCGTATTTATGCAAATACAATCCTATTAATATTTACATGAAAAAATGAAACTGATAATTTAAAGTGCATCTCCATAGGAGCTAGATTAAGATACATCTGGTATATGTAATTAACTATGAGGAATGATTAGATTAGATTAGATTAGATATTCCAAACAGCAATGCATATTCATCACTAATATAATACAAACAAATAAAATAACAGTACTCAAGATATTCTAATAATTACCTATTTTTAGTATTTATCTTATTCCAAGATGAATGATTTTTATCAGTATTCAAAATAAATAAAAATATGTGTAATATCTTCCCAAATTAACATAAAAGAATAGAAATAGTTATATAATTTCGATTATTTTGCATCAATTAATGTTTAAAATTATAAATAATATAAATAAAATTATAAATTATAAATAAAATATTAAATATTAATAAAGCAGTTGATATATTAACGAAATAACGAAGTAATAATTCATAAGATATTAAAAGTAAAATTGTATTAAAAATATTGTTATACCGAAATGTAAAAAGACGTAAATAAAAAATAAGAAAACATGAAACAAATTTTTTGTCATGAACAATTTTGTCTCTAAAAAGTTGTAATTTAAAAATGATATGTTTAAAGAATCAGCATTGAAAACTGTGATAATATTCGTTTACTCGATGATTTTCCTCGACTTAACAATGTTATCAATAATTAATTTATTAATAACCAAATACTTTATTTCATATATTTCCTTTTCAAGAACATATTTTACTATGAAATTCACTACATATTTAATCCTATTACATTCTTTGATTCATTTTCATTTTGACCCAATTATATTTTTATCGTTAATATAGTGTCGCTAATATAACCTCATTGTTGATGCGACATTAAATCTTAATTAAAATGAAAATTTCTTAAATCTGAAGGAAAAGCGAAATAATCGTCATCGATATATATGATTTTTCATTTCAGCTCTTTGCTATACATATACATATATCTATTAAATCTTTTTCTTTGTTAAAACGAGCGAGAAGAATTTCCTTTCCCGCTTACTTTACATTATTGGATTCTGTTTTTTATAGTATTATTATGAAATAGAATTCCAAGGATTTATTTAACTCCACCGTGTTCTTTTCGTCATTACCAATCCAATCATATTTTTCTGTTATCTTAGAGCATCTCAAGTTTGAGCAAAATATGAAAAAACTGCTATTGGTATATATGATTTTTTGTTTTAATTTTATGCTAAACATTTGCTTGAAACATTAAAAATCTTTCTGTTGATTTAGATCAAAATAAGATTAACAAATATATAATAAGTAATAAGTATAAAATACAAATAGATAAGTATAGAAATTCTAGGATCTTAGGGTTAATATTTCTGTTGCTGAAAAAAAAAGATAAATGAAAAAAAGCTATTTATTCTTTCCTAGTCTAATTTTCATTGGTTTCTCTGATTTTATAAAGTGTTTCTTTCTTTTATAGCTGTTTTGTTAAATGCTTAATAATATAAATTACATCTTTTCCTTGACTCAACATATAATTTAAAAAAGAAGAGATCTTCGCAATAATTTCATAAAGTTTGGAGAAAATTATAGTACTTCTAGTAGGTACTATGATACTTTCTTTGTGTCCCTGGTTTCTGCAATGGGCCTGTGTATAGGTTTTATTCTTCTAACACATTTTTTGATAACTTAATAAAACAATATGTAAGTTAATTTATGTATGTTTTATTATAATGTTTATATAACATTTACGCGTTATTTCACTACTTAGTACATAATGAGTTAACTTCTCAATTGTTTTGTTCGATCTGCCTATTGCTTGAAAAGGTTTTTACGAAGATAGATATTTTTATTGATTGCTTTAAAATGCTAGTGTGTATTAAATACATGCAAAAATTTTAGTCTGTTTTTCAAACGTTAATATATGATTACTTTTCAGCAATACCATTTCCCGCCTTTTTGTGCAATTGTTTGGTTCTTATTGATCTGCCTGAAATGCCAACTCCATGATCGATTGGTGACAATAATTTCACAAAACAACAGTGAGTATAATGACAATAACGCTAGGCTGCGTGTAATTCGAATCCTTAACTTGGGTTGGAAAATTCTTGCGCGCGCGGCGTACTTTCCAGATTGGACAGATGAATCAACACTTATTCAAGTCGATATAGCACTTTTTAACCGGACACTTTCGAAATGTTGCAGAAATACGAAAATGACCCAGTTATCTTTTTTTGACGGAATCCGAAACTTGACAGAAAGTCATACAAATTGGAGGAAAATATTTCGATTATAATTAAAAACATTCGGGCAATTTAGACACATAAAAATAAGACTTTGTAAATACTTGAATCTAAATTTGGGAATTTAAATTTTATCTCCACGAAGGCTGAACTTCACCTTTCAAGCAATAAATGAACCTATTACTTGTGCCAAATGTTACTAAAGAGACGGAATTACATAACGATATTTTCATACTATTTTTGGTTTGCGAGTTATTTGTTATTTAGCAAAGCTTCCGCGCAGTAATTAAAATATTTGAGATTTTACAGCTTTGGAAATTTATATTCCTCTATCAAAAATAGATATTTCGTTTATTTTTTCTTGTTCAGTACAAAACTTTATACTATTATTTATTAGTTGATAGATTTTATGTTCCACACCTTCGCGCGCGTTTCGATTTCGATATAATCATTGACACGTAATATCACAACAGTGTTTCGATTTCTCTAGCGATTTCTTGATAAAACAAATCTTCTAATTGATATAGGAACTAATAAAAATTATTATCTTATTTATTGTTAAATATTTTGCTGGATAATTGACTTTTCGTTGAGGCGATATAGTTTAAATGTGTAGAAACGATTTCTTAATCGTACTTTCAACAAACGGTATGCATAATCTACGAAGATTAAAGAATAATTTGTTTATATATCCAAGCAAATACAGAGATAATTAATAATTAACACATTTAAGAAAAAAGAAACGTAGATATTGATCAAATCGATAAAGATACTTTTGAAACTATTTAAATTCACATTTATTTCGAAAAAAGAAAAGGTGTTATAAACTATTATATGATATATTATACTTTTATATACTATATTTTATTATTTTGTACTTTATATACTTATCATATTGTTAATATTTTTCAAAATTATATTAAATATGCATATCTATAACATAGATTATACTATGCTTTAAGTCTCACTACAATAAACAAATACTAATAATAATTATTATTATTATATTTTACGTATTTCTTGTTTAGAACTACTGCGTACACAGTATTTCACTAATTCTATATTATAATATTATAATTGATAAGTATCATAAAATTTGTTCTTTTCATTTCATTGTACGGAGATTTTATATTTTGTACTCTACGTGCATTCCAAAACTACAGCTTGATAATCTTGAAAGAATTCGCATGCTATTTTAAAGGTCTTATCATCTCAAGCAAGAAAGTTAATAAGAGTTTACAATTTATCTCATTGCTTGCAAAATATGTTTGATGATAAACATTGCTTCCGCTTTCCTTTGTTCTCCAATATTTTATTTCTTTTCTCTCCCTTTCATTCTAACGATTAAATTTTACATTTGCTATATTTTAATATGCGCTTAGTACACTTTATTTAAAATTAAAAGTACAGATATATGATTAGGAGCTTTGTTTCTTCAATAAAAACTTAATATACAGGATATTTAAAAGTAAAAAATCTATTACTTTATGGCCTTATACCATATTCATCAAGAAGAATAAAAAAATATTTAATCAAGAATTGTTTTTACTGCAAGATTAATGTTTTTAGTTTAACATGTAATTTTGTACCTTTCTATAAAAATAGTTTATAAGCACGATTTACTCGTCCAAAATGAACAATGTAATTGAATTACATAAATAAATAGAACAAGGCAACAATATTTAGAAATATTAGGTTGTCCGAAAAGTTTCTTTCGTTTTATGAGGAAATAATGGATGCACAATATTTTCCATTTTATATTATTTTATCGAATTACGTATGACCCATTTTGTTCTATCAAAATAAACATCACAACGTTCGACAAATTAGGTTTCATGTATAAAGATGCATTGTTGTAAAAGGCATGTCTGTAAAAGAAAGACACTTTTTGGACAATCACTTTCAAATATGTAGATAATAATATGTAGATATGGCACGTCAATTCATAATTTAAATACTTGAAAGTCAAAAACGTAACTTTAGAAGTGTTATGTTCGAATGCAAGGAAAACATCAACTAAGCATTTATTTAAAAAGAATCAGAAATAAAATTGTATACCTTCGTTGATATTAGTGATAATCTTTAGCTGTAGTATGATATATTCTCCTGGATCTCTTTAATCAGTATATGTAAATACATATCTCTAAATTGACTTATTTACTTCTATTTAACGTGCTATTTTACATCTATTTAAATTACTCACAAATATAATATTGATTAATCATTTTTTTACCCCTCTAAATGAGTACTGTAAGCTCACTAAGTTTCAGATTTTATTCTAAAAAAATAAATTTTGGATTCCAGTTTTAAATGTGTTAAAAACGTAAATTAAACACTTCTATTATCACTTATAATAGTAATTCCAACAACAATAACAATAATAATTATAATAGTAATAATAATAATGATAATAATGATAATAAAGTAGTTTAGTATGATAAAATAGTCGCTTATCGACTTCTGCCTGTTACGACCTTATCTCGGTGCAAAGATTTTTCTTATTTTCTATTCCTATTATCTCTCATTACTGACTATTATTAAGCACTCCTGTAGTTATTTTTAACGCTTTAATTCCTGTATATTTTAACATTTTAATTACTCCAAATTTCCTTAAAAGATATGGAGAATACGCAAAAATGTTTCAGATAGCAATTGTAAAATATCACTAGAAGCAACTCACATTTATTCGATTTTCCTATGACCTTGAAGAAACTTTGAATTTTTCCATCGGAAATCGATATTCTCTATTCCATATGTTTATAACGAATACTAAAACGTTTTGAAAACATCATTTACTTTTGGCCTTTACGCGAACCATCCCTGAGATAGAAACTTTCAAAGCTCACAGGTTGCCGACATTCGCATTACCTGATATACAATTGTTTAAAAAGGTTCTTACATGATACTTATATCTATGGATTGATTTAATTTTGTTGTCATCCTTGAAATTGTTATATTTCAATTTTGCCTCTATTTCAATAAACAAAACAAATTTTTAATGTTTTAAGAAATCGTGCCACATGGAATTGTAACGAGAAGTCGCATAACTTTTTTTACTTTTTTTCTAAACTTTTGTTTCAGGTTTTTAAAGCCTTTCGGAAATTTGCAATGGAAGAATTCACAATGGAGCAACGAATAAAAAGTAATTAGAAAATAGGGATTGATTACTCTTCGTGGCATTACACTAAACAGTAATCTTTATAGAATACAACCTACGTTGATGAATAGCTCTTGGGTTTTCACTTTTCGGTATCCGAAAACCTGGTGTTCTGTTTAACATACCCATTGAGCTGAAAATGGGGCTCATCTCCCATTAGAATAACGTTAGAACAATGGAACACTGAATTTGAAAATAAAATCCAATTATTTTTGCTCGTTGTTCCACTGTGAACATTTCCATTATAAATTTTCAAAAAACAAACTTTATAAATCTGAAACAAAAATTTACATATATACAATAAAAAGGAAGTTATACAACCTTTAAACGGATAAATGACCTTTGTGCCACCTTGTGCTAATAACAAATTAATAATAATAATATATTATTATTATTTTCTGAGCTTTCAAGATATTTTCCAAAGTTAATAAAATACAACTGGTTCGGTAATAGAACTAATGGAAAAAGTATCATATGTATTATGATATATAAGGAATGGTTTATAGAAGTTTTACTTTAAACTGAGATAATACAACCTTTTTGTGATTGATTAAGATTTAAATATTACAAATTATAAAAACATGACTGAGTTAATTCTCAATATAATGGTTTGTGTTCAGACAACTCACGCTGCAAGCTGTTAATATATGCATGTTGTATGTATGTACACATACATATATTATATATGGACGTTTCTGCATTCAACACAATGCAACGACTCGTCTAATATTAGACTGAACACACAAAGATTAAAAGAAAAGAACGTATTAAATCACATGTTCTATTTTTTATAAAGAAACAATTTTAAAATTCAGTACACTTTCAATATCAATGTTATTTTAAAATTGTTTTTTTATTTCGTTTGGGGGGCTGAACATGCGTTCTTTCATCTTCTTTAAAATTTTCAAAATATTGCTTATCATGATATTAAAATATCATTTCTTTTAAAAATTGTACTTTTAACTTTTACAATATTTCGTCTTGTTAGCTACTTTTAAAAGATTTAGATCTTTGAACTTTCCTGTTTTTTCAATTATGTCTTTACTCTACTTATTATGTTCTATAATCCTCATATGGAAAAATGTCTGCTTGAATGTTTAAGATAACTCCTTTAGATTTTATCAACCAATATTTACAATGTACATACAGTCAGTCACGAAAGTTTTCATATACTCTATAACAAGGCTATTTTTATTAAAATAAAATTTTATCGCAACGGTAGAAGTATACTCAATGCACACACGAGTAATTATGTAGGAGCAACGTATGTATAATATATGTATAGGACTTATATAAGAGCTACATAAGAGTAGTAAATATAGTTTATTTTAAGCGAAGTAAGCTAAAAATTAATTTATAATTAAAAACAGAACACGATTTCCAGAAAATATCAACTGTAGTTTTAAATAAAAAGGCTGTATAAACACAATTATTTCTTTTGATCTGTTCAAATATTTTTGTACAATTTTGCTACAAAAGTTATTAAATTGTTACTTCACACTTACTAAATATAAAATATAAAATGACCCTATTCTAGGGTATATGAAGACATTATATTGACTATAAGACTTTATATTCATTGATAGTTAAATATTGTTTGTCTATTAATTTAAGTCAAACAAGATGTCAAATTGCGAATGCTTTCTTGTTTCATGAATTCTTTGTCTCACACAGTACACTGGATACATACGAAATTCGAATCACTTCCTTTTATGAATTTAAATTTACAATCAATTAATCATTCTGTGGTCACAGCAACATATGATATTGGTCATACTACTCATGATTTTCTAAATCTAAATCTTATCTAAATCTTTTGACGATATTAACCTTGAAAATAAACAATATAGTAGACCTGCAAATATTTCAACAAATCTAGAATGACAGTAGTCTTTCGAAACTAATATTTAAAAAATTTTGTCTCGTTGACAAAAGCGACGCATTAAAAATGTAAGTTCCTATTTGGTATAGTCTAGGTAAGATATTGAAAGGTATAAACCATGTGACAAGATAAGGAAATGGTTGAGGGAAAGTAGACCGAAAAGTAAAACAAAAGACAACGGAAATATGCATGTATATTGTATATATCACCGTTTCTGCGAAGATAAGATGTGTAATATGAGAAACCGCGATAGGATCGATAAAACATTTAGTTGAACATTGTGTAGCCATGGAAAGAATGAATTTAGATGTGGAAGAAATTTTGCAAGATGGGAGGTAATTGAAAAAGATTTACATTAGAGATTATGTTATGTAAGTACAAAAGTAGACTCTTTAATGACGTACTGTGCAAAGGAATACATATGAATGATGGATGAGGATATGGATATTCAAGATATTTTTGTAAACCAAGTCCGATTTCTTTTAAAACAATTTCTAGTCCGTGAGATTAGAATTTAATGAATATATATTCTACAATGTAATTTCATTATTGCTCTTAAGACTAGTTCAGATACGCTCCAGTACAGTAGGCACGTAGCAATTTACACTGTTTACTTTGGAAAAGATCACAACGGATGATTGCAATTCAGCCTCGTTTCATCCACAGTGATCCTCTAAAGCGAACAGTGTAAATTCGACTTTACCTGCTACTTCCTTACTGTACTGATCGTGTCCGAATCAGGCTTTATGGAAGAAGACGTGGAAATGGTATTAGGGGCAATGGGACAGGTTCGAGGAAATAGAGACACTAAGGAAGATAAAAAAAGGATGAGGGAGGGAGGGAGGCAGGGAGAGAGAAAGCAAGGAAAGAGAGGGAAAAACAAAGGGGTTAAGGGCAATAAGAAGAAAGAGAAACAAAAGCAATATTAAACTCCGGGAAGAAATTAAATAGGAAGTATGGCGGAAAGAGAGAGTGAAAGAATTTAAATAATATGATAGGCGTTATGTGAGATATATATATATATATATATATATATATATATATATCATCAATTCAATATATATATATATGACGCATTAAACTGTAAAAAATGAAAAGTACGTTGTATACCTCAATTTCATATAGCTACTGTAAAACGCAGAAAGTTTTTCAAAAACGCAGGAGCAAGACAAATGTTAAACTCAAAAATCATATATAAATAAATGTCATGTAATGTCTCCACATGTAACCAGTGAAAATCTAAAATACGTAATTTATAGACGTAAAGTATATAGTATGAATGAAAGTATAGGTAGAGAAAAATGAATGAAGAAAGGTAAACATAGAAAATAAGAAAAAATGTAAATAAAAGCTAGAAGTCCTAAGCCAACAGGTAAGAACTACATATATATAACAAATAAATAAATAATAAATGATACTATCGCCCTTAAATATTCGGACATCTTAATCAATTCATAATAGTACTAAATTAAATACAAGACTTACCCTTCGACGTACTATCGGTTTCAAATATCAGTATTCAAATTAATTTCGATATCGATTTCTTTCTGCTATATATTGGATTGTAACATATGAAATGCCCGTTAGATTGCGTCAAATTCTTTATTCAGATTATATCAAAAAATATGTTAATTTCTTACAATATAATTTAAACAAAATTAAATATCGATCTATGTTGTTTCTTTCCCTGTATTCTTTTGTTTGGAATATTGTTGGAAGTTAGGAGTATTCTCTATCTATAATAAAACAGTGAATATTCTAGTCTAGTATTATGCAAAATTTTTATGTATAAGTCTAAGTATATTCCTTTTCGTATCTTTTATTTTCGCGCTGGTTGATGAAATAATTCAGTATTCCGTCGTTTCTAAGATGAATGTGTCATATCAATAAATATATTTCTTATACACGAAAAACAATTATTTGCTTTCCTTTATTTTATCATTATTTGTAATGATCAAATATTTGGCAAATAAATAATTTGGAAATGATATGTCTGAAATTTATGGATTTATTCATCTGCAGTTTTGGAATTTATTTGCAAACAACTTTATTTTCAAATTATTTTATTTGGAGTAATTATTTGATTTACTTATTCATCATTTTTATTTGAAATAAAAGATGTTAAATCCTGTTTAGAACTTTTTCTATTCGATTTATATAGCTTACATAAAGAGCTTCTTAAACAATAAAACAATTTTACAACGTTATTATGAACACCAATTTTCTTACAACATTAGTTTTTAAAAATCAATGTTTTTATACACGATCATAAAGAATAGAATTAGTCAGAGGTCTTTTTATCTCGCAGTTTTTCATTACGTTATATTTTATGAAAAATAGAAAAGTGTTTGGATAATTTTATGCAGCAATGCATATAGAAATAAGTTTGTAATATTTACAAGAATGACATTAATTTAAATAGAAAGATGAGTGACGAGAAAATTTAGTAAAACGAAGTTCCATTTCTTAGTCAGTGGGACTATAAATAAAGTTTATCTTTCTATTTATATAAGATTCTGTTTAAAAATTTGAAGTTAACCTTCATAGGACTCCTCAAGATTATCACGAAGTCAATATCAGCATCATCTGTTTACCTTGATATGCTACAACCTTTGTCTAAAATATTTTTTCGCATCTTCCACATTCTTGCAGATATTTGTCATCGAAGAGTAAAATAAAACACTGTGATTATATCTGATTCATATGATTAACTGATTCAACTGTTATAAATTACTAATAAGTAGAATACGGATATTTATATAAATTCATATTTTTATGCGCACGATTAAAAAATTGAAACTTGGATATAGACAATCGTTTTATTTATTAAATATTATAACGTGTATAATATTTTGGCTATTTTATATGTTTATGCTTATTGCGTACATTCTGCTCATTCTTGCACTTAAAAATTTTGTATAAATGCGTAAAAATCCAAAATCTACTAATAACCCACATGTAGCGATATACAATATTTTAAGAGTGCGTAAGTGTAAATTTTTAAACTAAACATGTAAGAAAGATATGAAGTGTTTATATATAGTTTACCTGAGAACATAAGCATCCACATGCTCGGTGCGACAAATGCTGATAATTTCACAACGAACGATTTTTAGTAACGATTGCCACTTCCATCTGAAATAAAATTTTATCTTTGATCAATATAAATTTATATGGAAATGAATCTTAAATATCGTTTATTAAGTATTTCCTTTTATTATCTGTCGTGTTAGTTATTTTAAAGAGTAATACGTAAAGAAATGTATATTCATAAGGAGTTGAGTATCATTCTTAAACAATAATTCAATATTATTAATAATTATTCATGATTATTCAATATTCAATCGACTGCTTCTTGTGAACATTTATATAGTTAATCCATTAATTTCAACTATATATGCTCCAAAAGGTATATGCGAAAAACATTGTATAATATACGGATGATGCAATAAATACAAATACAAAATACGTACAAGGTAAATCTCGTATTCAGAAAAATAATCAATTTCACATTTTGGTGTTAAATAGAGAATAAAAATATATATATCTGAATTATTTTACGGAGTAAGCTAGCATATTACTTAATTAACATTTTATCATAGAGAATCAATTAACAATTTTGTCATTCACGGATTAGCAATACAAAAAGAAAAGGTAAAGTGCGGTATTACTATAACCAGTTATAATTTTTATAACATGCATGAAATAGTCATAACGGTAAGAATCTGGTAATAATATCAGTTCATTTACAATTCGAATATAAACGATGCAGAAATTATAATGATGATATTTACATACGTGAGAAGATAAGGATAGCTGTGCGAATCGATGGAAATTTAATTCGTATACGAGATTAATAATAGTTAGAGAAAATTGTTAGAAGAAATTCTTAGACGGAATTCTAAGAACATGAAAAATTGTATAATTTTCCCATAATGATATTTGATATAATACGTCAATACAATATACAATGTGTCTCAACAATCGTGATACAATCGGCAATAGGGTGATTCTACGTGAAAACATAAGTCGAAAAAATTTTTTTAATATATATATTACACTTACAACTAACTCTATTGAGCCAACCAACAAATTATGATATGTATAATATGATAATGTGGGTATCGTATGCGCGTGGATAACACTCAATAGTGCTTCCACTTCATGGTCGAAAGTATAGAATAAAATTTTTTAACATGATATTTTGTTTCGAGAAAATCGAGTTTGGAAATTTGTCAAGTATACTTGAACTTGGCTAATTTCAAACTGAACGGGGCTAAATAATAGAGAGGGCATGAATTTCTTGAAATAATTATTTCTTTATTCGTTTCATTTCACTCAAAATATTTTAATATTCAAATGTTTCTATTACCGTCACATTTTACACAACTAGCATTCAAATGATAAATACTATTAAAATACATGTGCTATACAGGTATTGAGATATAATAAAATAGTTTTCTCCTTGACCCTGAATTCTATCTTTTGATATTTTACACTTATTTCGGTTGCCCAAAAAATCCAATATTTCTATGAATCTCTTAATTATCTCTAGACATTTCAATTTATTCGAAACAATTTTTTACTTGTATCTATATTTACGTAATATTTGCATTTAGTTTATTAATTACGTCAGAATATTTAACTTAATATGCAATGCATAAAATGCCTCTGGACAAATATGATTTCTAATCATTCTATGTCATTAAATTATAATATGAGTAAATTAACTGTATTACAGTACAACGTATAGTTTTGGATTTTTGTATATCCATACATGTGTATATTTGAGATAAACGTTTTATTATTAAATCAAAGTGAAAAATGATATCAAACATTGCATTTAACAAGCGAATATGAATAGCATGGAGCTTGGATAATATTTAAAATAAACTATTTATTTAATCCGTTATAAAATGTTACAGATGTTACAGATTTTTATTTTGTTACAAAATGTAAAGTAAAGTAATTGAAGTAACTGAATGTTGATGATGTTGCATTTTACTGAATGTGGAAGCAAGGTATATTTCTATATATGACTATTCGTTTAACTTCAAATTTACTTATATTTGTTTTCTTAAATCTGTTCCTGTTTTCAAAGACATATATCTCCCTCTTAATCTTATTTTATTTACTTAATATGTTTCAATATACATATTTATGAATGTTGTTGTGTGAAATGTGGCGATAATAGAAACGTTTGAATATTAAAATGTTAAGATGAAACAAATAAAGAGATAATTTTGAGAAATTAATTGTCTTCCTGACGAAGTAAAAAGCTTTCCATAATTTACTTTATTTACAGCAAATTTGAGGAAATTAAAACTGTAATATTCTTTGTAACAATTTGTAAGTACGAAATGAAAGATTTCGTATGCAAAACAAGGAACAAAGAGTAAAACGCTCTGCATATACTGTACTGTAATATACGCTTCTGCATATTTTCCGTTTGTGCTTGCCAACACGTTTAGTTCGTCTAATTATAAAAATTTATAGTTGTTCTACTGCCTTGTGTTCTTATGCATTACTACAAGAGATAAATATATAACGTGTATAACGAAATCCTTTAGTATTTCATATAAGTGTAAAATCATGTAGTAAAGCACGTCGAAAATTAATGTGATATTAATAAATACAGTAGTCGTCAAGAAGCAATGTTTGCTAACGTAGATACAAATATTAGAAATTAAAATTAATAATTAAATAATAAAAATAACAATAATAGTTATAATAATAATAATTACATTATTGTACTTGCAGAATTAATACAGATTATCGGACAAATACATGTATTGGGAAAAGATAAACTAGAAAACAACACTAGAAAAAATAAGTAGAAAAATAATTTAAAAGAATATAACGTCAATAATGGCGATATATTTCTACAAACATAAAATTTATTACACAGAACTTCAAAATCTGATACTTTCATGCTTTTCAAACATTTCGAAATACAAAAAATAGATAAATGTTTAATTTTCTAATTTGTAGATATAACAGCAAGTACGAGTTCATCGAATATAAAATAAACAAACATTGAAGTTTTTACTACACAATTTACCAATAAAATATTAGTTTCTTTTTAATTTATTATTTCGATCAAAATTTATTTGGAAATTTAGATTATATTAATATTTAAACTTTTATAACAACATAAAGTTAAAGTTATAAATAATTAGTTTTATTTTCTCTCTGAGCAAATTATAATGCTGCCGAGTGTTGCTGTAACGTCCTAACAAATACTCTTTCCACTTTCATTTCCTCGTAAAATAATATATATTTTATATATTATTTATATATAAATTATATAAATTAAATAACATTCACTTTGTATTACGCTACTGCGCTTGTATGTGCTACTTACGCTAGAGCGTTTTACTCTTTTTTTTGCAACATTCATTTCTTTTTTCATGTATAAACTGTTTCACAAATTTTTTATACTATTTTTTTACAAAATGATAATAATTAACTTGAGATATTTTTCTGTTAAAAGCTTTCATAGTAGCTTCTCATTGAATACAAAATATAAGTCTCTTAAGCTATGTACATACAGTGCGAGGCGTTTAAGTACCTGCCTCGTACCGAAATGTATCTTACGGCGAGGCTGCCTCGGAACAAGCAAACGATGGTTGGTTTTTTGGTGAGATCAAAGGTGCCTCACAGTTCCTTCGTTTGAACGGGTGTTGAAACGACTTTGTCTAAAACGTAACTGCTATTCACCCTGCGTTACGCACTCTATGTTCTACGTCTACGGTACAGCACGAGGTAACTCGAGCGAGGTAGCTACATATGAGGTGAGGCAGCCTTGCGGGTCTGTCTCACACTGTCTGTGCATAGCTGTAAACTCTTCTCATGTAGATATAGAATAACTATATACAAAACGTGCGTAATGAATGTGAGTATTATATTTATATTCACGATTATCAATAAAAGGATAACTATTATATTTTATGTTATAAAACATTTATCAATTATTTAATAGAATTTATACATACAATATGAAATTTTTTATAATTTACACGTTAAGTAATACAAAAATGCAATTATTGCATAAGTTTCGAAATTGATAATAACATTTCATATTCCTGCAATTTCTGTCTATTTCTTCTTATACACGGTTTATTAAATTGAAAATTTGAAATATTTTGATAATATTTATTTGACATAGTTTGATTCTCAATTAAATGAAAATATATTTATATACAAATGTTACATAAATTATACAAATGTATTGTAAATAACTATATAACGTGCGTTTCTCAAAAGTACTAATAAAATGTTAACAAAGTAAAAAATAAAAAGTAAAAAATAATACAATTACTATTAAGAATAATATTCTAATTATCATACTTCTTCATGTAAGTTGCATTTATTTCCTGTTAAAAATTGATCAACCAGTAGATACCACCCCATCAAGCCTATCATCGCATGTTCACTAAATTATTTAATTAAATAAATCACTATCATGCAATATATTCTAAGACAATAGACATGTATTACAAATGTATTATTTTCTGTAATAATATGGTAGTACCACAATTTTCGGTTATCTACCTATACTAATTGTTGTACATGATTTGTATATTCTGCATTAATGTTGAAAAAAGCTTATGTCATTATGTGTTACATTAATTTATATTCGATTTAAAAAGTTAAGGAAATGTTTATGGTCAATGTAAAAATTGACACCTTCAAATTAGCGTTTTTTTCAACCAATGATTTACTCTAAATGCTAGTAAAGTACCAGAAAAAAGGAAAATCGCATCGGTGCTTATGTCTATTTATATTCAATTTAAAATAAGGAGATAAAGCGATGTATATACACATCAGAGTCTCGTAGCCTCGCTTTAAGCGGTCGGTATTACTGGAACGAGAAGAGAAGGTGGGCGCATCGATCTTCGCCAAAAAACACGACATATATATACTACTGTAAAATTCAATGTATTCAATGTAGTGCGCCGAATATTTCTCCAACAAAATCATTTTTTTTAAGTCAAACACCGACTGCGATATTCAACAATTTAATCAAAGTCAAAGAAAGTAAAAGAAGAAATGTTATAAATTAATAGTTTTCTATTTTCCTGTCCAAAATATTAACACACGTGAGAAACTAATTCTCAAATGAGTGTTAGGTTAAGCGTACTAACGATTATGACCAGAACACTATATCACAAAGTACCGGCGATATGGTCATGGTTGCCAGGCCGGTTTTGTTTTATCAAAACATTTATTTCAAATAAAATTATATGTCATTGATCAATTTTTAATATTTATAATACCTCGAATGGCATTACGCTTTCGTAAATAAATTGACGTTCGAATATAACTAAAAATTTGAATATTTTTATTAAACCGTATTATACAAAATTGATATTACGTGGAATATAATAAGTTACGATGAAATTTTACATAAAATTATATGATTAAATTTAAAAGATTACTACGACTAGAGGAAACAGTTGATTAAATATGAGAGAGATAACATGTTTCAACTCACTGAGGAATCTGCCTAAGATCGCCCTGCTTTCTGTTTATGCTGCTGCTGCTTGTGAACCAAATCTCAAGGAGTTTCTCCACTCCTTCGAAAAATTGCACACTATCGGTGCTGTCGTTTTTGGTGGCTGCCATCCTTTGGAGGCACAAAATTTTATTCACAACTACGATATATGTGAAAACAAACAAAATTTCCTTCTTGAGTTTGTGTTTCGCTCCAAATGTATGATAAACGAACAGTCTCACCGAACTTTGCTTTACTACTGAGAACAAGTGATCGAGTAATCATATTGGCGGTGGTTTCTATCTCTCTCACTCTCGTTTGCGTGCGCAATATGGTAGTTCTCATCTTTTTCCTACTCCTTTGTACGATGCTCTTTCTTACCTACTATCTCTATTGGATGCGTATATCCACCGTTCTGCCAATCACAAACTACTTTTTGGCGCATGCGCATCAACCGATTATATTTAAAATATATCTCTATTCATTCTTCTATTTGCAACACATAAAATTTGAATTTATTATATATTATATATATATATTACATATATATATGTATTACACTTTCACTTATATAAACACTTCGATAAGTATTTCGATACTTAATACAGTCCAGTCAAAACATTGATATTTTTATTAAACTTTCAACATTATGATAGAAGAACGTTTCTCTACTGTTAATTCTTTATTTCTTGCCATAACTGGGATTCAATATTCTATATTATGTATATTATATATTATATCTATATTATGTATATTCTATATTATATATTCTGCTAAATTGAAACTAAAAAAGGCATACATATACCTGCATCAATCAAGTATTGTATCTATCATTAATAAATACAAAATTTATATAAACTTTTAGAATGTGATTAGAGGGACATATTTCAATCGATTTAGGTTCTCAAGATTGAATAGATACATTTAAAGTCATTTAAATTAAATATTTCCTTAGAAGCAATTTTCACCTTCAATTATTGCTTTTTAATTTATGCTAATTAATACTAACTATTACCAATATCTATTAACTATGCTTGAGATAAGATCACAGATGAAAATTAGATTAGAAAGCTTTATTTGAAGTGCATTTTATATATTTGCAATAATTTTGAAATGTCCAAATACTTATTTATGATAGTGTATATATAAAAGTGAAAGTGTTTCACAAAAAATAAAATATATTAATAATTTCTAATTCTATTAATTTTAAGAATTATATAGTCCGATAACTGTTTTTTATATAAATTCCGCTTGATCGTAAAATGTAATAAAAATTCATTTTACACTGTACATATTTCATTATCAATATCTAATTTTATTTATCCAACTTATTTATTTGTTCATTTAACTGACCAACAATCAATAATAGGCAAAAGGAGGAAATATAAAATTATTATATTACATACATTTTATACTACACATTTTAAAAAGAATGATTCTGTTTGAAAGATTTTTTTACAATATAATTTTTTCTGATTTATTTCATTGTTTGTTTATTTGTTTTTATTTGTCTTATCTTCTTTTTTTATTTATTTTCTTAGGAATAAATTTTCGATTCCTTTTATCACCTGTTTTAACTAAAACATCTTCAGTCATTGGTTCAATAATCCTCCCCATACTTGTTTTAATAGGGGGATCAATTAGTTTTCTGTGAGAATTTTCAGACACAAAATTTCTTCCAATTGGCATTCTGATGCTAGCTTCATAATCATTAACGCTTGAAAATGGATATGGCAATTCATTAACCTGATGTTCCTTTATTTTAGGATTATCTTCTTCAAATATTATCACATCACCTTTATTTTCATCTTTTCGAGGTAAATCTTTAGGTACCTTTAAAATAAAACGTCTCTTTTTGCGTCCTGAAATTTTAATATTTTTTCCACCCCAACTTCCCCATCCAGGTAAAGTTAAATCGATATCCTGAGGTTGACACTTTTTCACCTGTACATAGATTTGATATTATAATTTATGGAAGATTCTGGATAAAATACCATAATATCAATTTTTTTAACTTACCTCTTCTTCTTTTTCTCTCCTAAACTCTTCTATGACATCATCATCTGCAAATGCTTCACTTACTACATTACGTTTTTTTTCTTCATCTTCACTGTCATCTAAAACATCATTACCTCCGGTAATATCATTTGGAATATCTGTATGTAGATGCTTAGGTTTCACGTTTATGTATTTATTTGGATCTATTTCTACTTTAGAAGAAGTATTTGATTTATCTATAGATAAAGTGTTATCATGCCTTATTTTTTTAACTTTTTCTAATGCAGTATCCGCTTCTGAATTATTTTTGTCAACACTTTCATCTAAACCTAAATCTAAAGTAGGTTTTTGTTTTTTCTCTTGCATTTCAAGGCCATCGAAATTATCTTCTTCAAATTCAATGTTTCTAGATTTTCTTTTCTTCTTAACTTTTACTTTGTCATAATTCTGAGTAACACGTTCAAGTTTCAATTTAATCTGATCTTGAATCTTTTCTTCCATAAAATCAAATATTTTAGTCATTTTTTCACTATTTGTTATATTAGATGTCAAAGTATTAATGACGCTTTCCACATTAGTATTTTCTATAGATTCCACTATCCAACTAGATGTGGCTATAACGTTATTTGAATTTATTTTATTAGATTTTTTATTGCTATCTAATATGCTCTTTTGTGTAATTTTGTTATGTGAATTATTCATTGTATTTTCAACATTAAATTCTGTTATTGTTAAATTTTCATTATGACTGTCAATTTCAAGTGATTGCTTATTATTACTATTGTTATCTGAAAAATAAATATTCATTAATAAAATTTGTAGCTTCTACTTATTAGAATTACATCTGCAAACATACCTTTCAAACTAGTATCTGCTAATGAAATCGTCTGCTCACTAAAATTTACAACTTCTTGTATCTTTTCATTGTTTCGAGTTTCAGGAAAGTCTATACCAACGTCAGTATCTTTGCCTATGTAATAGATTTTAATAATAAAAAATACACATTTTTGATAATTCTATCACTTATATTATTGATAATACTATCACTTTTGTAAACATACCATTTAAAATACCATTAGGTTGTGTATCCTTTAATGAATTATCCGTTTGTTTATTTTCTAATTTATTTTCTAACTTCTTATTTTGATCAACCCAATATTTACGATAACTTTTAACAAATTCATTGATTTCTGATTCAGTTTTGATATTCCCTACCCAAGGATTTTCTTTATCATTAACTGAAAGCTTTTGTACAAATGTATCATCACCTGCATCTTCTTCTTCACTATCATTTGATTTTCTTAATTTCTGAGTTAATTCTCGACCAATTGATAATTGTTGTGCAAGTTCTTGTCGAGCCTAATAACATTAAGAGTAAGTTATTAATACTATATTATATTGAAGAAAAAATACATTTTTATATATATAAAAGATAATATTCACAAAAACATATAGTTTGTCCTCAATAATTTTAATAAAATAAATATTTACAATTATATTATTATTTAATAAACAATAAAAGATAGTTATATCAACATTGTGTTAAATCCAAAATCAATTAATATTTAATCTTTTTAAATACACTATTCTATTCTATGTATATTAACTAATTAACAGTTTTACAGTATATGCTATACTTACTTCTTTATCATATTTTGCCATAATTTGCTTAGATTTAGCCCACTTCCCTGTATTTTTATGCCTTAGTGTCATTCGCTCTTCTGCTCTAGTTCTATCTAGTTGTTCAAGTTTTTCCAATGCAGCTTCTGGATTAGTTTTCTGCAATTCTTCAAACTCTCTCAATTGCAATTTTATTTTTTCTTTTCTTTGAATACGGTGAAATTTTTTACTTTTAATTTTATTTTGGCGATGAGCCTTTGCTTCTCTATAAGACTAAAAAAAAAAAGAAAGAAGAATTAAATATATGTACTACATATAAACAATAGCTAAACTATTTTAACATAAGCACTTTAGTACTCTAGCACAAACCTGCTGTGCTC
Organism: Bombus impatiens; assembly: GCF_000188095.3. Taxonomy (NCBI): domain Eukaryota; kingdom Metazoa; phylum Arthropoda; class Insecta; order Hymenoptera; family Apidae; genus Bombus; species Bombus impatiens. The sequence goes on along the minus strand of NT_176427.1, from coordinate 139,389 downwards.
TGATTCTAGCAGCTTCTTTTCTTTTCATAATAACTTCCTTCAATGTTAAAGAAAATTCATCATGTTTTTGTTCAAGGTTCTCTTTCTGCGGTTCTAGTGCAGCAAGTTCTTTCTCTAAATCTGATTGAAGTCTAAATCTTTTAACAAATTCCGTAGATGGCTCAAATTGCATTGATGACTGATTTAAAGGAAAATGAAGCGATTCTGCTGTCCTGTTCCTTGTTATTACAGCGTTCCATTTTTTTAATTCTTGTTTTGTATTTTTAAAACCAACTATTCTCTTTATCTAAAATATAAATAACAATAACTATATTTAAACATATTTATATACATATTATTTATGAATATTTGACATAATAAAGTAGTTCTTACCCTGTCTGCTGCTGGTTTTTCCAATGGTTTTGGTAAAACTTGAACTTTTTTCCTTATAGCTTGTAAATTTCTGATAATTTCATGATGATGACCTTTTTTCCCTAAAGTTTTAGCTAAATCATATACATGAACCGCATCTTGATCAGATACTCCACTTTTTACCAAATGAAATTCTGATACTTCTAACGTAGGTTCACTTCGTTCTGCCTTTTTTACTCTATGAAAAATTTAAGGACATATTTCAGAAATGTATTAAATGTTATCTCATTTTATATTGTATTATATTTATATTAATATAAAATACTTATTTTTTTATACCTTCATATATCTTTTTCCATCAAAAATAATAGAAATTATGTATTATAATTATTATATATTAACTTTATTCATAAATGCATACCTTTGGCCTTTATCAAGCTGTGATACAGCTTCAAGAAGTTTATTATGAGACTCTGATACATCTTTATCGGTATCATCTAAATCTTCCAAATAATTTGTCGACAAATCCATATTTAACCACACCGCATGCTTTACTCTTCACGAAGCACCATATGTTTAGATTGTGTGTCTTCATAAAAGAAACAGAGATTATATATATAGGTAGAAATAAGACATTATTTCTTTATACTACTATGTGCTATTACAATGGTAAACCAATAATATATTAATACTCTAGCTAACATACCAACCAGAAAAAACTTTAGAACTTGCAATCAATTCCCTAGTATAATTATGCTGTCCCGCGGGCGTGTGCTGACCATCTATTAAGTACTTATCTTTTCATATGTTTAGGTTGACATAAGCAATTGGAAAATGTTATAACCTTTAAAGCCTCTTTCATTAAAAGTCGAGAAATAACATTTTACGCTATATTTTGATTAATATCCGATAAAATATATTGCGAAATATGAAATTTATCCTATTGAAAATATAAAATGAATTTACTTATAATATCAACTGTAAGTTGCCTTTTAGAATATATTTTCCCATCTTTAATAAAATATGTAAGTATCTGGACATTGTTTACATATTACATTTGTTAATTACATTTGTTGTAAATTGTCATTCGTTTGCAGATTACATCTCGTTTATATACAGTAAACAAACATGATATAGAATTACGAAATGATTTGATTAATTTGAAGCAAGAAATGATTGGGATATCTATAGTAGATGAATTTTCAAAATATGCAAAACTTCAACGTAAATATAATAAATTAGAAAGTACATTAAAAGAAAAAGGTAAAATAATGATATAATTAATACAATTATTAAGAAATAAATTAGATCTATATTTTATAATTTTTTTATGCAATAATTTAAGTTAACAATTAAAAATCTTTAATTTATAATTATTTGAATACAAAAACAAATAAAAATAGTTACATCTCATCGAATTTCTGTTCTGTATAAATTTTGCATTTGTTTGCGCTATTTATTGTCAAGTTCATTTTATAAAACACTTTTAATCGTAATGTACTTATTATTTAGCAAATGAAAGACTGTCTTCCAGAATGAAGGTACAAATATCTGTAACATATGGTTTTCGTATATTAAACGTAAGTGTTTGCCTATATTTATTATAATATAACATACTTAGTAATTCATAACATATTTTCAGGGTTCATTAATGTTGATTCTGCTGTGTCTATACAGAAATAAACCTGTAATAATTTTGCCAAAAGGCATGCTATGGCCAATACAAAGTTTATTAAGCTGGCCTTGTTATCATGAAGATTCAATTTCTTTGCTTATGTGGTTAATAATTGTAAGATTAGTTGTAGCTACCTGTAAAAGAAATGATATAACATAATATCATCTATAGTACTATATAAAAATTAGATGTTATAAGATGACAAAATAAAAATTTTTCACATAAATTATTATTCGCTGTGCATAAGCATACATGACAAACAATTTAGCTCCCAAGCTGTCAATGTATAGATAGAAACAACTTTAAAAATGTACATACAATTTTTACTTCTTCCTTAATGTGCTGTATGAATAATTGTACAATGTTCACTAAATATATTGTGTTTGTTAAAACATTTAAATAAATGTCATATTTTAAAATAGATTCTATTATAGCGTTGGGACTGTAAAATATTTGATTAGGATGTTACTTTTTAGAAATTTCTAAGGTCGCTAAAGATGAAAATGAAGGTCGTTTTTCACGAAAATAAGGCCTAAAAATTTTCGATCAACTTGTTGGCGTTCTCACGGATTTTGATGAAACGTTTTTTAAAATTTGATGTTCTTAATACTGTACGGCTTACTCTGTATGCATCTGAAGTAGTAAATTAGGTTTAGGTTACCTTTTATTTTCCGGTTGTCTCACAGCAACTGTTTACGTGGATTTCTAAAGTTCTGCCCTTTGTCAGACAAATGTTCATCAGGATAAATTTTTTAAATCATTCATATACGCGGAAAATAACCAGTATTCTCGGTTTTAGCGATTCAAAATACTCCCGAAATGATACATTCCAACCACAAATTTTACAATCCGAATACTATAGTAAATCCTTAATCTATTTTAGTAAATTATGAATATAGTATTTATTTTAAATAAGGATAACAATAAATTTTACAAAAATAATAGCAAAAAAGTGACTGTATTTCGTGAAAGCTTAAGTAAAGTACATAATATGTAATAATGAAATATATCTGTATATAACTATTAATAAGTAATAATTTCTTGTTTTAACAAAATTTCATTATATGTATATGACAATTAATACATCTATATTCCATATAATGTAGCAACGTTTTATTCATATGTAGAGTATTCGAGAAACATTATTTTATAAAGCTTAAAAAAAGTATTAATTTTTGTTATTATTACTATAGTTAAATATTTACCGTTTAATCATCAGTATTCTTACGATTTTAAGTTAACTTCTTTTCTGATATCAATTTGCATCTTTTTTAATGATTTTATGCTTTAACATTGCGACACATATGATACCCAAATATTACACATATAAATTGTATCATAGAAGAAATTCTATAATGTGAAGGCTAAATTTATTTCTTTTTTCCTTTTTTCTTTTTTTTCCTTTTTTTTAAACTAAAAAGCTGAATTGTATATCTTTTACTTTATTACTGGACAAAGAACAAAAATGTTGTCCATAACATATTGTTAATAACAAATTGAAAAATCTCGTGACATTTTGAGCACCAATAGTAAATAATAATATTCAAATTATTATAAAATGTAGCACAAGATTATTATGCTTTACTTTATCACATTCATATAAATATCAATTGAAAATATATTATACATGACATATGTTACAAAATGGTAAATTTTGTGATTAAAGAGCAAAATATACTAATTTAATATTTGACTAACACACAAATATCGTCAAAAAAAGAAAACAATATTTATATATTATTGTTTTAAAATGGAACAAATATTACATGCATGAAATAATGGCATGTCTGACAAATCGAATTAAATAATTATTATTTGAAAAATAGAAATATGCAATTAATACTTGGAACATTGCTAACACAATAAAATATTTGAAACATATTTGATAATAATAATCTTCTCATTTTAAATATGATTGCATTTAAATGCAACAATGTCATGTAGATGTTATTTCACAATATTAGTTTCGTCGATTTGAAACACAGCATACAAATGCTTACGTATGAAATACTCACATTATGTGATTGTATACAAAATATTAAACCAATCATATTTAAAATAATACAAAGTCCAATATTCTTTGGAAAAAAGAATTTAAAAAGTTTCCATTTTATAACTTTATTTATTCTTTTTTTTTTCGTTAACTGTCTTTTTTTAATCATAATTGCATATTTTTTAAGGCATATTAATTTTAAATATATTATCGCTCTTCTAGTTTCATTATAAGTATTAATCATACGAAATTATGATTGTGCAACTTGAACAAAATTATATTATTATCTATTATATTATGCCATTAACATTATAAGAAAAAAATATTAAAATTTAAATAAGTTACATAGTAACCATTACAGAAGTATTTATTTCTATTACCTAAGTACTTAAATTAAAAAATATTCCTCTTGTATTACTATTTCAAAGATTTAAAAAAGAAGCATTAAGTTAATAATAATAATAAAATACACACAAAGGAAATTAGAAGAGCGATTTTTCCTTTAATTTTCATTTTGTTAGTCTATTTGAAGCAGCTCAGAATTTCATATGTGATTTATATTAATATTTTTTTTTTTTTATATAAATACTATTTTATGTTTCAAGAAAGATTTAAGCGATTTGATACCAAGTATAGAGCAATTTATAGACTATTTATTTTTATGAATATTCTGTAATTAATTCATGCGCGCTATACTATGATTGTAAAATGAAATGATTAAAATATTGAAAACTGAAACTCTTTTTAAAATAACTTTTGAGTATGTCATACAATCACATAGCAAAAATGCATCAACAAAAAAGTACTTTATACGAATACACGATGAAATATTTGTTATTAGATGAATTCAACTGACTTATGTTTTAGTAATATCCATTGGTGACCCGCTAGTTGCGTTTGTAGCTGTGTTAGCGGCAATTGGCGGACCACTTGGACTTACAATAGTTGGTGGAATTGCAGGTTTAATAAATCTATCTGATGTGCGTCTATTGGATGATGTTACAATGTGACCCTGTTTCAATATAATATAATATTTCAGATTAATGTCATTTTTAAATGTTTCATACACATAAATTACATTTATACATTACTTAGTACTATTTGATTATTTGACTAATTAACCACTATAAAATGTAACTTACAGTGGAAGGTGGTGATGAACTTGCAAATGGAATTGTAGTAGGTTGACCACAAGCATAACATCGATTTGTGTTAAATCCCTCTCTGGTTGATGAACCTATTCACAAATAATATTAATATGTTAATAAAATAAATTTATACAAATAATAAATATGGGATCATGTAATATTGAAACATAAAAGTCGAAAATTTACTTTATTTTTATATAAAACAAGGATATTATACCTGGACTTAGTGGTCTAGAGGAACTAGGTGAAGGATTGTACGGCACTGGGCTAGAAACAGTACGATTTCTTATATTTCCACCAGACATCACAATTTCATTGTAGTGCCGTTCTTCTTCCATTTCCAAACTAACAAATAGATGAATTTGTAATAAAACTAAAACATTTGTACAATCTATATAGTATTATTTACCTGGACTCTGACTCGGAAAGATGTCTACATAAAGCTTCGCGACGTTCTACTTCCAGCTGTAATTTTCTTTGAAGTCTTAAATTTTCTTCACGAATTTGTTTCTCTTCGTTTACATATCGTTGCATCTTCTCTGTATCTAATACAAAAATACAAACAGATCCAACAATGTTAGTTAACAAAAACAAAAAAATTAAATGATTTTAGTATTACTAATTAATTCATAACATTATTACAAACTTAATGATTTCGTATATGATATCTATTATCATTTCAAATATGTATATATGCATAATTACTTTATATTATGAATTATTTCCTTTAATTACAATTATTATTCTATTACAATCTTTCTTTTCTATTCTCTCTTAATTCTTTTTTTTTAGTTTGCTACTTCTAATTTTGTATTTATTAATATCTTAAGCACTGTATAAGAGAATTGCAAGGTTCTAATTATCTATAATACAGTATTGCTGTTACAGCATAATATTATATTAAACGTGAAGCTAATAACAAAATATAAATACATCAATCAAATTATTTCGTGTCACTATTTTTACTTTTCTTTCCAATAATCAAATTAATTTATGTAATTCTAGATGTAATAAAAATATTATATTTATAAAAACTTATTTTAAAATATATTTGTTATTACAAATAAATCTAATTATATGATAAAAATTCTTACGTTCTTGTTGTGAGATGAACAAAGTATGTCTTAGTCTGGCTACTTCACTCCTTAGAGTTTGAATATGTGCACTTAAACTAGTAGCAGTATCACCATTATTGATTTCTCTTGGTGAAGCAGGATCTGATACAGGTTGATCTAATTTTATTTGCAGCATTCGCTTCTCTGCTTCCAATTTATCCATTCTTTTCCATAATTTATTTACTAATGCTTCTTGCTCCTGTTCAAGTGTGTTTTCCAGTTCTACTTTTTCTCTACGCAACTGCTCTAGATTACTTTGTTTCGCAAGTGTCTCAGCTTCAAGTTTTTCTATTTTCCTCATTAATTTGTTCACAAGACATTCTTGTTCTTGTTCTAAAGTTTGTTCTAATCGACATTTTTCTTGACGCAATTGATTCAATTTTCTTGACAAATCATTAGTTAAACATTCTTCTTCTTGTTCATAATGATGCGCCAATGTTTCTTTCTCTTTCTTAAGTGCTTGGATTTTTTTTAATAACGTATTACTTATAAATTCCTCCTCCTGCTCAGCTTTAGCTTGCTATAATATAATCCAATAAAAAAAGATCAAAATGCCAATAGAAAATGTGCATAATTAAAGATTGAAAATTGTTATCAAATTCCATCAACTATAACAAAGTTATTATGAAGTTCAATAGTTGAATAATTAATTTTAAACCTCTCTAATTTGAAAAATATATTTGTAATTATGATTTTATAAACAATTTCGTTAATGTATTAACTATACAAATATTACTTCTATTATCCAATTATTAGATTTCAAACAAATAATATAAATAATATAAAAACAACAAATATTGTTTAAATACATAAATTAAAAATAATTTATAACTTTTTTTAATGCAGAAGTAGTTTATTTTATAATCAAGAAATCATTTTACTCTAAGACAAGACTTTTATATCTAATTTTTATTATAGTAGTAAAATTATATAAAGCTGAAATCATTTTATAGATTTAAATTTTATATGCATTTTAATACATTGAATACAAAAAATTATGAGAAACTATACAGAAACAGAAGATTGGAACAAAATCATATAAAATGAATGTATGAAAAATTATGACTACATAAAATAGATTATAAAATGAAATAATACTATATAAAAAACAGTTTATATCGAGAAAATGTTTCTAATTTAACCTAAAATTAAATATTTTGAGTATCCAAAAGTAAAATATATATTTTCAAAAAATATTCTGTACTAAATAACATATGTAATTAGCAAATTAATAGACATTATTTATTTAGCAAAAATATAGAAGAAACTTACTATAATGACAGAGGCTTGCCGAAGACCACGATTCTCTTCTTGTAACGCTTTTACTCTTAATTTATATGTTTCTAGCTCGACTTTAAGAACACGATTATGCTGTTGTAACGACTCAATCCTTTTTTGAAGTTGTTCTCTAGTTACAGGAGACGGTGGCATCATTATCGGACCTCCGTCGATCGAGCTTGAGTCGCTTTCAGATGCGCTATCACGGTCAGCCATTTTTCTTAGACAAAAATTTCTTTAAAAACAACTTACAATCCTTTCTTTTTCATCGCACCTTCAAATAAATACATATAATATGTTTCTCTTAAGATGCAAGTATTTAGATTTTTGTTAAAACCTCATTACTTTGCATGAAAAATAACGTAATATTATAACGTTCTACCACGACATGTGCTCTACAGTAAAACGAATCAGCTGTTTCGCTGTTTGATTCTCCATGAATTATGTACTTGCAAAGAAGATGTCAAGTATATTTTGAAACTGTAATTCCCCAGAGCTTAAAGAATTTATTTGTTACATTCATGGCATATTTAAATAACATACTAATCTTTTAAATAATAGGAAAATTAAGTTAGAGAATTGTTGTAACTCTAAATGATTAATCAATTATAAACTATATAGATTTATAGTAAATATTTATTATTTCATTATATTTTTATTACATTTAAATTTATATCTATTACAATTTTGAATGTGTATAGGCAATTTAACTATCTTATTTCTACCGCAATTCTAGTTAACAAAAGATTTATAATAAATATATGAATTCTAGGTAATATATATCTGTATGTACAACACACGTGTATGTATCGTAACAAGTATATGATTATAAAGCGAGTCAGGTTAGTATTATCCGTGATATTATCGCATAACTTGAAATTCTAATCATGTTAAACATCTAGCTTGAGACTGAGAATAAAGGATAAGTATTTTTTAGCTTGACTTTTGTTATAGGTTATTTACCTTATAAAATTTTTATGGTGTATGTACATAAGGAAAAATTATAACCTCCTTAGATAAATATGGATGCAGATTTTGAAGAACTATCGCATGACATAGATCTTATTGCAAAAGTTAAACAATACCGTGATGCAACGACGAAAATTCAAGATACAATTAAATATGCCGCAAATCCAGCAGTATATGAAAAACTTTCTGATACAGATAAAATACAGTATAATCTATTGATGTCTTACTGCCTAAATAGTGTGTTTTGGATGTATTTGCGTGCAGAAGGTAAAGTACTAATAAAAGCAGTATAATTGTACAATAATTTCAAATAAAATAAATTATTGTATGATTTTTATTGTATTCATTTTATATGTATCTAATTAGGAATTGACCCAGCAAAGCATCAAATAAAGTCAGAAAATGACCGTTTAAAAAGGTCTATGACACGTGCAAAACAAATTAATGACAAGAACACATTTATGCCTCGTGTAAACAAAGATGCAGCACAAAGATTTGTTAGGAATGGGTTGTGGGAAATAAAGAATAAAAAAAAATGATATGAAAATAATGGATGTAATATTGTATATAAATAAATTTGTTTTATAAATTAAGTAGTGACCTAAATGTATAAACAAAAATATATTAAACATGACGTTATGTATAATGCTGAATCTATTTTATTCAATAGTTTATATTTTCTTAAGTTAAGTCTGACAAATTAATTGTATAAAAAATTATATAAATAATACTTTTACATAAACAAATAATTAAGTTTTATGCATGTGTCCTTTAAAGAAAAAAAAAGTAACTTTATCTCATACTTGTTTACTAAAGTGACTGTTTATATCCTTGTGACCTATGAATAGGAGGTATAACACAAACAGTATTATAGCAGCAAGACATATAAAAGACAGAAATTTACTTTCAATAATAAATGCTTTTATATGTTTATTTTCATAAGGAAAAATTATAACCTCCTTAGATAAATATGGATGCAGATTTTGAAGAACTATCGCATGACATAGATCTTATTGCAAAAGTTAAACAATACCGTGATGCAACGACGAAAATTCAAGATACAATTAAATATGCCGCAAATCCAGCAGTATATGAAAAACTTTCTGATACAGATAAAATACAGTATAATCTATTGATGTCTTACTGCCTAAATAGTGTGTTTTGGATGTATTTGCGTGCAGAAGGTAAAGTACTAATAAAAGCAGTATAATTGTACAATAATTTCAAATAAAATAAATTATTGTATGATTTTTATTGTATTCATTTTATATGTATCTAATTAGGAATTGACCCAGCAAAGCATCAAATAAAGTCAGAAAATGACCGTTTAAAAAGGTCTATGACACGTGCAAAACAAATTAATGACAAGAACACATTTATGCCTCGTGTAAACAAAGATGCAGCACAAAGATTTGTTAGGAATGGGTTGTGGGAAATAAAGAATAAAAAAAAATGATATGAAAATAATGGATGTAATATTGTATATAAATAAATTTGTTTTATAAATTAAGTAGTGACCTAAATGTATAAACAAAAATATATTAAACATGACGTTATGTATAATGCTGAATCTATTTTATTCAATAGTTTATATTTTCTTAAGTTAAGTCTGACAAATTAATTGTATAAAAAATTATATAAATAATACTTTTACATAAACAAATAATTAAGTTTTATGCATGTGTCCTTTAAAGAAAAAAAAAGTAACTTTATCTCATACTTGTTTACTAAAGTGACTGTTTATATCCTTGTGACCTATGAATAGGAGGTATAACACAAACAGTATTATAGCAGCAAGACATATAAAAGACAGAAATTTACTTTCAATAATAAATGCTTTTATATGTTTATTTTCATTATACAGGGTGATTGGTAACTGGTGATACAAGCGGAAAGGGGGTGATTCTACGCGAAAAAAGAAATCGAAAATATAGAATAAAAATTTGTCGTTTGAGGCTTTGTTTTCGAGAAAATCGACTTTGAATTTTCGCTCGGTACGCGTGCACTTTATCACGTCTCGTTATAACGGATCTCACTGTAGATCGTTGTCTCGATGGAAAAATTAAAAAAAAATTAAAAAAAAATTTTTATTCTATATTTTCGACTTCTTTTTTCGCGTAGAATCACCCCTTTTCCGTTTGTACCACCAGTTACCAACCACCCTGTGGAATAATATATAGAAAGGAAATAATATATAGAATATAATATAAGGAATATATAATATAAGGAATAAATATATAGAAATATATTATAACCATAATAAAATTAAAGAGGTAATAGAATGGAGAAAATAATATCTAATACATTTTCCAAGATGATAAAAATTGCAATAAAAATGAAAATACTTCTTGTACATAAGATTTATGTGTTTCAACTATAGTTATATATATATTGTATATATAGAGATATATTATCTTTAAAAGATAAAAATGATGCTATATCAAAAAATAAGTAAGTAATATTAAAAATTTACAGTTTTTCATAATATAATATAAATAATTATGTATATATAATTGTTAAGAAAGAAACAATCCATTTTATTATATCAATTTTTTTTGTATTTTCGTAGGCTGAATAAATGCTTGAAAGGATTAAGTATATGATCTTATTTAGAACATAATGAAAGAAGAAATGAATATTTTGCAGGAAAAATTAACAATATTATTGAGACACTTCATACAATGAACGTTAAATCTTATTCTTCAGATATTCTTTTATATTGGAACTTCTTTGTTTTTAATCTGTACAAATTTTCATGATAGCAAATCAAAATTTACATTGTGGTATTATATAGATGACATTTTTGCACCAATTGAACAACCTATGTATTCTGCAACTATGAAATGTAATCCAAGAAATGTATGAAATATTAATGCAAAAGTATATCATTCTCCTAATCATACAAACATATTACACATGTATATAGAACACGTAATAGATAAAATGTCTAATAAAATAAGATATAACATTAAAATAAAACTTACAATCACTATAATATAGATTATAATCTACATTTAATGTTATCTTTAAAATCCTGTTTCGATAGATTTTTACTATATTTAACTGTATTTCACATTTAATTTTTATAAGGTTTTAAGCATTTATTTTTTAATAAAATGTTAGGTACATAATAAAGTGCTATTGATAATATGTTTCTGCCTATTTAATATTTTCCTAGACAGAACTGGTAAAAATATAGGTAATAATCAGAGTTTTTGCAGATTTTTGTACACTTACGGAAAATTTAAAGGTACAAAGAGTACGCACAATATACAAAAATATATAAGATATCCAAAGTAGAGTACTCATTATAATTTTTAATAATAAAAACGAATCTCCATTTAAAGCCTATTTCTTTAGCCGTGTTCGTAAATATCTACAGTTTAATTATGAAATATTGTCACATAATTTCACATTTTATAAAGTTACATGAAACTTCCAATAATTCCAATACATTGTTTAAAATAATAATGAACAAGAATTATTCTGTGTTACATGTGATTAAGAAATAGTATATTATATATTAAAATTATTAATTGATGCACCATCTGTTGAAGCGCTAGTATCTCAAACTGGTTTTATAGATATGTATATAGCATAGTAGCGTATGTAGTACCGTTACAGATTACAGCCTTGCAGGTTACAGCTTAGCTTACGGCCACGTTACAGCGTGGTTCGTTCTGTGCATTGCTGTCAGGGTATATATTTTTCATTGTTAGTTATAAATATTTCCTATTAATGACGACTATTTGAAAACGTGTAATTATTATAATACAATTAAAATTTGATACTTTGACAATTAAAAGATAATTATTTTTTATTAAATACTTATTAAAATTATATCTTTCACTTGATCGATTTGCCACGTATAGTATATAAGTGCATACATAAATACAGGGAGTCTCACCTGAAATTACCATCTTGATTTTTGTCATTATTATTATTTGCAGTGGGAAATGATTTGATGGGATGGTTTCGAAGGGTGCATGTTCTGATGCTATTAGCTTTTTTTATGGATGGACGCGATAAGGGCTTAGGATAGTCAACTTTGATTTTTTAAATGAAATCATGTATTTTTTTAATCCAGTAATCGACGCAATTCATCATTCCTTGCGCAAGAATATTCTATTTATACTAAAAAAAAATCATTAAATTAGGAGATATCTTAACTTTAATTTGTCAAATTTAATGTATGGAAGACAAAGATGACGTAAACATAAGAATACCGTTTTACGTTTATCCTTTCTTCACCAACAAAAAAATTAATGATATCAATATGTGCACCCATCGAAATAATTCAACTGTCATCCAAATATTTCTAGCTGCGAATGATAATAGTGACAAAAAGGCCCTATATACAAAATTAAAACTAGTAAAGACATAATAAAGGTACTGTACCAGCTAATATTCATTCGCGATTTTATCGCATACTGCATTCCATCCAACGTATCAGAATTTCATCTTTACTTTTATTGCTATATTTTACATTTTGATTCCTAACAACAATAGTTTTTTGAAGCCACAGAATACTTCTTCCATCGGTTTAAAGATTAACATTTGCCTGCAATAGCCATGGAAATGGGATTTTTCCTTTTCACTTTTTATATCCAATATGTATTGTCCGAGTCAGAATGATTTATAAGGGTTTATTCCTTGCTACGGTCATTGGCTGAGACTTGTGAAATTTCTCGTGTAGGATATTATAAATTTCTCAGTAGGATATGTTACATACCATACATTCTAAGCCTGAGAGCGAAAGTACGGTTAGTTTGATGGTTCGACGGTTGGGGTGGTCACTTCCACCCCCTAAAAGTGAAATATCTAATTATGTAAAATTGACTAACCCCCTTGCAAATTCTGAAAATATTTGAACAACCAATTCGCGTGTTTTACGCTAATATATCTTATACAAGATGTCTTACGATAATCTTTCGGACAAGTTGTCCTCAGTCGTCAGTCGTCAAACGCTACTGTCAATGTTATTCATATCGTTGCTTTTCAAACACTCACTTCGGTACCTTCAAAACATTCATTTCAATACCTTTAATCTTCAAACATTCTCACACTTTCTTATACCTTTATCCATATTCATATATCGTATCTCATTTGGTGGTTATATTAAAGTTTCAGTGCTAATTATTGACCAGTCTCATCGCGGTCGCGTTAAAACAGTTATGTCAAACGAAATCCCAAATAAACGTCTGATGACGGTACGTATAAACCTTGATGAAATACATTTCATCTTAATGCCTTTTAATAAACTTTATCAATCTTATATAAAGAATCTTTTTTATTAGAGTTGTAGCAATGTATTGGAGCAAGCACATCATGTATCAAGAGCAAAACGTGGACAAGCAATGGGAAGTATAAGAGGTTTTCGAGGCTGTACAGTTTGGTTAACAGGCCTTTCTGGTGCTGGGAAAACTTCAATAGCTTTTCAAGTTGAGGCAATTTTAATTGATCAAGGAATTGCTGCTTATGGACTTGATGGAGATAACGTAAGGAGTGGTTTAAACCACAATCTTGGCTTTACCAAGGAAGATAGAAAAGAAAACATAAGGAGGGTTGCAGAAGTAGCTAAATTATTTGCTGATAGTGGACAAATTTGTTTATGTAGTTTTGTATCACCATTTGAAGAGGATAGACAAATGGCAAGACAAATTCATAAAATGTCTGATCTTCCATTTTTTGAAGTTTTTGTTGATACACCTCTTACTGTATGTGAAGCAAGGGATACCAAAGGATTATATAAAAAGGCACGTCAAGGAGCGATCAAAGGCTTTACTGGAATAGACCAAATGTATGAAAGACCAGTAAATCCTGATTTAGTGGTAGTCACTGAAAACTGTACTCCAGAGGAATCAGCTGCAACTGTTATTGATCTTCTGGAGAAACAGCATATTATACCTGTACTTCAAAAACCTGCAATGCCAATACGGGAGTTATTCATTCCAGAATCACGAATATCTTTGGCCAAAACAGAAGCTGCTACGCTTCAGAACTTAGAAATTAATGAAATTGATGTACAATGGCTCCAGGTTTTAGCAGAAGGTTGGGCTGCACCTCTTACCGGTTTCATGAGAGAACACCAATATCTCCAGGTATATACAACATACATATATATTAACATGAAATACAACAATGCTGTTAAAAATTTAATTCTTGTTGTTATTAGAAGCATAAAATATTTTTAGACTCAACATCTAAAATGCCTCCGTGAAGGTGACAGAGAAATTAATCAATCTGTTCCAATAGTCCTTGCAATACATACAAAAGATAAAGAACGTTTGAGTGGACTTTCGTCTTTTACATTGAGATACAAAAACAAAGCTCTAGCAATATTACGTAGGCCTGAATTTTATTATCACAGAAAAGAAGAAAGATGTGGTTGGCAATTTGGTACTAACAATTTAGGCCACCCATATGTAAAGATGATTCATGAATCTGGAGATTGGTTAGTAGGTGGTGATATAGAAGTTATTGAGAGAATTAAATGGCATGATGGTTTGGATCAATACAGACTTACACCAAATGAAATTAGAACAAAATGCAAAAAGATGAAGGCTGATGCTGTCTTTGCATTCCAGCTTCGAAATCCTGTACATATGGGTCATGCATTATTAATGCAAGTAAGTTCATTTATTTATTTATTATTTACGACAGAATTTATGTAAAATATTTTATGTATAAGTATGTTATATTTGTATTTCTAGGACACTAAAAAACGTTTATTAGAAGAAAGAGGATTTAAAAATCCTATTTTATTGTTACATCCTCTAGGTGGTTGGACGAAGGATGATGATGTACCACTACAGACAAGGATTCTGCAACATGAAGCTGTACTTAGTGAAGGGGTTTTAGATCCTAACTCAACATTATTAGCAATTTTTCCAAGCCCTATGATGTATGCTGGGCCAGTTGAGGTAAATTTTGATTATGAACGTATTTTCATTTGTTACATAATTATAATGAAAATAAAATATGACAGGCATATGTAATATAAATAGTGTCTATAATAGTTTTTTCTACATTACATTTTAATCTTTAGTAGCAAATGTTGTCAAAATTAGTGATTTTTCATCTATAAACATAGTTACATTATTGATCTTGTGATGAATACTATGTTTATAAGTTTATTTCTACTTGTGCTACGTAAAGTTCATACTTCATATAGTTATAGTTTAAATCTAGTAATTGAAGTAGCCATCATATATGTTTACTTTTTATATTATATTAGGTCATCTCATAAATAATGCAGTTCTTCTAAAAATTGAATTTGATGCAAGAAGTTGTCAGGATAGAAAAAGAAGAATAAGAGGCTTAATAAAAAAATGGCAAAGAGTTCTAGAAAACGAAGGAAAATATATGACTAATTAATTACTTATAGATATGTTAATTACCGAAAAATGTTATTATTTATAAAATGATCTAATATATGTAAAACGAAACTAAAAGTAAGAACTAGAATAAAGGAACCTTATAACAAGTTTTTAAATATTTTACTCAAAAATTTTGCATTACTGTTATAAGGTTTCAAGATTTCATCGACTCTAAGAAATACATACTATATTCTAATGACATATTAGAATCCTTCTAGTGTTATTTCATTTCATGTTCATTTTATACATTATTAGGTACAATGGCATGCAAAGGCAAGAATGAACGCTGGTGCTAACTTTTATATCGTTGGAAGAGATCCTGCTGGCATATTACATCCTAACAAAAATGCAACACCTGATGGGAATCTTTATGATCCTACTCATGGAGCCCGAGTTCTCTTACTAGCTCGAGGCTTACAATCGCTAGAAATCATACCGTTTAAAGTTGCAGCATATGATAAAAAATATAAAAAAATGTCCTTCTTTGATGAGAAACGAAAAGAAGATTTTGAATTTATATCAGGGACGAAAATGCGTTGTATGTATAATATACTCTTATCTGTGTATTACATATTTTTATAACTTATAAAATATTACAATATATATAATTTTATATAATATTAAAACGTGAAAAATTTGATTTATTAAAAAAACACAAGTTTAATATTTAAAATATTTGTTATAGGTTTAGCAAAAGCAGGTGAAAATCCACCTGATGGTTTTATGTCACCTAAAGCATGGTTTGTTCTTGCACAATATTATCAAAACCTAGAAAAGTAAATATTTAGTGCAAAAATCGCTAGAAATTATTAACACTTTAGAATGAAGTGTTTATAGAGTAAAATTAGTGTTTCAAATATTGGAAAAAAATGAGTAAAGAATATTAATACCTGATGTAGTATTAATATTATTATACATTTATATATTTATACATTTTAATTGTACAGCACAGCGATTTCTGCATTTATCTGTTTTAGATAAGTTCATATCTTTTTGCATTTATTCTTAAAATGTATGTATATATATATGTATATCCCTTAATTTTATTTTATGTAAATATAAAATTCAATTACATTTTTCACAAAAATTTTATAAAAATATATATGATATAAGTATGATCTTTCATTGTATCTATTTTAAGAAGTGTATATTATATCATGTCCAAAAAGAAATTTGTATAATTTAAATGTAAATTTAACAACTATTTATATATGATAAAAATATACAAACACTTGCAAATGTTTTATGTACAAAAGTATCTAACGCTCAAATTCTTTTATTATCACCATGAAATATTAGTTTAATTTACAAATAAAAATTTGATGATATAGGAAAATAAATAAAAGTTAAAATTGTACAAGATGAGATATTCGAGTACATAACTTATTGTAATTGTACGATAAGTAAAACTACGCTTATCGTAAAAGTTTAAATAATTATGCGATATATCACAAATGATCGTAATGAAATGTATATAAAAATATATAAAAATCGTATATAGATATAATAAATTTCACTTATAATTTTGAAACAATAAAGAAACAAAATTTTATTACTAAAAATGTCTAATTTACCATAATATAAGAAAGTATTGTTATAAAACAAGGCAAACATTACTTTTAACTAGAATATGGATTTTTATGCAAATTCATATTTTTGAGAACATAATTAAAGAAGTAGAAACTTGGTGAAAAATTGTTTTATCTATCAAATGTTATAGAAAATTATTGAATATTTTACACATTTTTTCACAGTATGACCATTTTGTACAATTTTGCACTACCAAATTTTATACAAATGCATAAAAATCTACAATATACTTACAATATAAGTAAACATTACTTATATTTAAAATATATTTGAATTAACACTTGAGCATTCATTGCACAATATATTCAATTCTATAATATAATTTCTGTTTTAAACATACAAAGTTATGTTAGAAATATATATCATATATTGGAAAAATCTTCGTCAAGAAGCTGTTGCACAACAACTTCCTGATGATAATTGAAATGGTGAAATGTATTTTAGAGATGCAGGTGAAACAAGACAAGTAAATAATTAAGCAATAAGAAGTACGTTTTGATAATTCAGCTAGAAAGATCTATTTCAGATAAAAACGAATTTGGAATAGGAAATTATGTCGCGAATGAACGAAAATGTAATGCTATTAGAAGATTTATAACTAAACATACACCCGTGCAAGAGAATAAACCAGTTACAAAAGATATTAATCTGAAACATAGAAAATAAATGATAAATTCTAAACTCGGGAAAAGAACTGTGAGAAGAAGAAAATTTAATTGCGGAAGCGGATGAACTTGAGAAAGAGCTCAGCACAGTAAAAGAAACTTTTATTTCCATTAAAGGAATTTATCCAAAAATTACTTTTATAAGAGCAAATGCTGGTTGAGGCTAACAAAACGGAGCTTCCATTACGTCTGAGCGAATATTAATCTATTGGAATTTCCGATGGATCAACTGCTCTAAAACGCGAATTAAATTAACTATAATAAGTCAAATTAGTCTTAAAAGCAGAAGGGCAGTTCAGATCTAAATTACATGTTGCATTAACTAATAAAAATCTTAAAATTAATTAAAATCTTATATTTTATCAAAGAATTATGAAGATACCAAAAATTTTGGTCATGATGTTATCCACTTCCAAGGAACAGTTAAATAAATTAGCGAATAGATTACGGAAATAGATAATCCTTATAACAAACCTGATGAATGTCTTAGATCATACAAGAGGTTAAGGCTAAATGATTCTAATAATTCTAGTTTAAATAGTGATGGAACTGATACTGCTCCAATTAGTCCATATAAATGAAGAAGATTAAACCAATAAGAACAATAACCGACAAGTAAGTTCATAATATAATATGAATAATTATGTATATGTAATAATTAAGAGAAAGATAATCCATTTTATTATATCAATTATTCTTATACTTTTTTAGGATGAATAGAAACTTAAAAGAATTAAGGATAGAATTTTACTTAAATCATAATGAAGGAAAAAATATCTTGCAAAAAAAATTAATAATACTATTAAAACACTTCATATAGTGGTTGATAAACCGTATTCTTCAGATATTCTTTTGAATTAAATTAAGTTCTTTTTAATCTGATAAATGTGTAAAAGGCCAAGTGGTTCGAATGAGTAGTTTAAAGAGAAGTGAAAGTGACAGTGTTCCAGTAGTCCATGAAAATCAAAAAAATTGAAGACGGATTGTGTCATTAAAGATTGTTGATGATTGTGTGCTTTAAAAATACGATTATTTAACAAAATGTTTGTATATAAAATAATGTAGAAATATTACTGGAAAAAATCATTTGATAATGTTTTCTTAATTTACTATAATTTATACCTATAAAACGCATGATTTTTCTTAATAAAAATATTGCTGGTCCTTTTATAAATTAAGAAATGGAGAACTTACGAAATAATACCAATAAATAGAAAATAAAGTATTAATAAGCAGAAAATAAAAAATAAATGAATTTGTATTACAAACAATTTATATATAGACATGTGGTTATGAGCAACATCAATTTTATTAATCTTGAAAGTTTGTATTATCAAGTAAAATACTTATTCATCTTTTAGATTTGTACAAAATACTTTATATCATACTACAGATATTTTTATTTATTATTTATAGTTAAACAAAAATTTTGTATTGTAAAGCACTAAGAAGAGATAAAATTTGTTATATTATCCTTTTTACAGTTTTAAATTGATTTTAATAAGTATTTTCACACAGTAAATTAATTTTACAAAACTATTATTTTGATAGCAAATAGCTATTTTGACCTTTAGGTACATAATATCCTAGTGTAGTGAAATCTATATATGTATACTAAAAGGAAATACACATTTTAGAACATGCTGAAATTGGGTCTATAGGAATGTGATTTAGCCCCTACTTATTTATACCAAATAAACAGTTCTTTTTTAAATGTATAATTACCACAATAAAACTTTAAAAATTATTTCTTTATACAAAGCATATCGCAAATATAAAATGCGAAATTGAATTTAATTATTATACATAATGGATGCAGTAGCTAAATTGACCTCTGTATTTGCATCGGATAAATCAGGTAAAGATAACATCACTGGAATCACTTGTATTTTCCCTGAATCATCTTCTTGTTGCAAGTGAACTACAGCACCTGATTGTAATATTTCATTTGTCATTATTTCATCTGCCATAATTTCTGTAGGTTCAATGTTATCCGCAGTTACTTCTTCTGTGTAAACTGTTGTGTCTTCCATATTCATTATAACTTCTGCTGCATCAGAAGCTTCTCTGGATGTTTCCTCATATTCCTGAGAAATAACATGTATATAAAAACTAAGAATCTAATGTAATAAAAAATAATATAGAACTATAAAATTATGTTTACCTGTTCATATACTTGTTCATATTCTTCTGTTATTTCTTGTTCTTCAAATTTAATCTGTTCTTCTTCAAATTTAACTATTTGTTCTTCTTCAAACTTAACTATTTGTTCTTCTTCAAATTGTTGATCTGTCTGTTCTTGATATTCACTTTCAGGAACTTGACACTTTATATTATTTAAACTTTCGTGTTCAGAACAAGAAGAATCTTCTAATAGTTTAGGTTTACTATTTCGACTAAGTATTATCCTTTTAAATCCAGATCCTCCTAAGCTTTCATGTCGTCTTTCATGTTTATTTTTATCACCTAAATATTTAAAACGTTGCCTACATACACTGCAAGAATATGGTCGTTCATTTGTATGAGTTCTTTCATGACATACAAGTGCACTAACTTGTTTACATCTCCAAGGACAATATCTACACTGTAAAGGTCTTTCATCGCTGTGCCTATTTTGTTGATGTTTAACCAACTGTATCTTAGTTTTCAATTTAAACCCACAGATTTCACAAGTGTGTGGCCTATCTTCAGAATGAGATACCAAATGAGTTTTTAATCTGATTTGATTCACAAATCTCTTTGGACAATGTGGGCACGGTATAGTTCCTTCTAATCTGTTATGTGTGACCATCATATGATGTCTTAACCTCACTTCGGAAATAAATGTTAATTCACAATCTAAACATTTCATAGGATCTTTCTCCATATGTGTGTTTTTAATATGCGTTCTCAAAATCATTTCTGTTTTGAATGTCTTACTACAACGATAACATGATGCCCTTCTTTTTTCTGGTGCCCCATCTATCCCTTCCTTTACACCAGGAAGTGTTTCATTGTGTATATGAGACATATGCCACTCTAATGATCTAGTTGAAATCATTGATCTATTACATATATGACAAGTGTATTGTCTACCATCCTTATGAACTCGGTTCCTATGTATAACAAGTGTTGAATGATTTGGAAACTTTTCACCACATACTTGACATGAACATTCTTTTAATCCCCTACTATCGGTCTTCTCATGTACTCTCATGTGTAACCTTAAACCATCTCTTCTATTAAATCCAACACCACAAGTATCACATCGATATTGACGTTGATCTTCATGAATTCTTACATGTTGCTTTAAAGTTGAACTATTTTTAAACATTTTGTCACAGTGTGGACACTGAATAGTATATGCTTTATGAGTATGCATGTGTTTAGAAAGGCTATAAAACGGTACTAATTTATGGCAAACTGGGCATTCTCTCTTATTACTTACAGGTTGATGTTTACGTATTCTATGATGTCTAAGACTTGCAGGATTTTTAAAATCAGCTCCACAGTCCTCACACAAATAGGCTCTTAAAGTTGTGTGTACAGATTTCAAATGAAAGCTAAGTTTTTGTTTGAATGCAAACTTTTTAGGACACTTTGTACATTGATATATTTTCTCCCAATTCATGTGTTGTGTTTTGACATGTTGATCCAATGTTCCTTGATGTTTAAACTTTTCACCACATACATCACATAATTGTCCATACATACTATCACAATGTTTTTGTTCATGCTGACGCTTTTTTCCTTTTGAATCTAACATCATGTCACAATATTTACATAGTAATTTTTTTATACAAATCACATTATGATTTCGTTTTGCTTTATTTGTTGGAAATTCTTCCATGCAATCTTCACAAAAATGCATAATTTTATAGTCATGTGATCTCAAATGTTCTTCAAGAACTTCTTTAGAAGCAAATGTTTCTGGACAATAATCACATTCTAAATAATGTTCTTCTGGAATATAATCTGCTGGTTGACTTTCATCTATTAAGTCAGGTAAGTTGTTTTTAAGAACTGCATTATTTCTGTCTTCATAAAGAGAAATAATATCCTCATCTTTTAATCTTGTAATTACAATTTTACGTTGTTTTAAATAATCTTGAAAGTCTTGCAAATTTTTTTTTTTTTCCCCTAAAATTCTTGCTAACTTTTCAATATTTCCTTCTGTATAAGATTCATCAAGTTCTTTTTGAAGATATTCTTTCTTCTTTTTTGCTTCTTCCCATTTCAATTTAAGCTTTGCTAAATGTGATAAATATTCTTCAGTATTTACATACGCTTTTTCATTTGTTGACTTTTCTTTGGCTGATTCTGCAATTTCTATAGCATCATCTTCAATTGTAATAGTTGCATTAAATTCACTATCATCTTTATTAAACTGTATGTTTACAGCAGAATCATTTTCTATATGTGTAAAAGATCTTTGATTATCTTGACTTTCATTACGTTTAAAATAACGAGATTCCTCAAATTTTGGAGGTGCAACAATATTGGCATGTCCACCTAATACTTTTTCTCGCTTTTTCTTGTATTCTTCTATTTGTTCTTCTATAATCTGCTCTCTTATTTCTAACTTTTTTGTTCGTTCTGGAAATAAATCTTTTTCTTTTGTAACTAATGTTTCATATCGTTTTAAAATCTTATCCATTGGTTTAATATCAAAATTCTTTTTCCCTGTAGATTTATCTTCTTTTTTCTCTAATGGTTTATCCATTTTCTTAACTTTTACTAACAATATTTCATTCGGTTTAGATCCTTTCACAGTAACATACATGATGCCATCTTCTTGATTACTGTTAAGGTTCAAAGAATTGTTTACATCGAGTTTTTGTACTTTTAAGTCTTTATGACTTTTATCAGAAATATTTGTCTGGTAAATATTTTCATCAGTTTCTTCTGTAGATTCTTTTTTAGACTGTAATAATAACCTGCGTTTTAATATGTTTGGTTGTTTTGAACATTCTTTTGTACTTTCAGAATTATTGACGCTGCGTGGTTCAGTAGATTGATTATTACATTCTGTGTCCCCTACTTTAAAGTATGTTCTCATACATTCATAATTATATGTTGTTTGGTTAATTTCAGTACTTTTATTATCTGAAATTGGATTATTATCAGAAACAATAGTTGATTGTGAACATTGTTTTGTATTTTCTTTCTGTTGAATATGTCGTCTTTTTGCACTTGGTATTTCTACTTCATCATCAGATTCTGCAACATCAGAACTATCAGGTTGAAAAGGAGGATCATCTGGATCAAATTCTTCTATTGATTCATTGTCATCACTATTTTGTAAGACAGTGGTGTCTTCAAAAATTCCAGGTTCAACCTTACTTTCTGATTCTTTATAATCTGTACAAAGCTTCTTATCTTTTACAATATCATCATTATCTTTTAATGAAAAAATTGTAGATATTTTTGGTACGAAAGTATATTCTTTACTTGTAGATGGATTTTTTGTATTACACTCAACAGCATTTTCCATCTGTTTTTCGAAACTTTCTACAGGCTGCATTTTATTTAATTCTGCATTTTTTGTCGCTGTATCTGTGAGAGTAATGTGAATAGATCTTAATTTAACTTCTGCTTTTTTAATTTGCATAAAAAACTTATAACTCATTTTTAAGTCACAGATACAATCCATACACATTTGAGTTGATAAACTATCATATGGATTTATTTCTTCCAAATGCTTAATTTGTTGACTTAATCTCATTTGATTACCTTTTTCACTAAAAATATCAACTAATGGAAGTTTCAAACCGGCACAAGTCCTACAATACTTTTTTAATTCCTGTTTTGTTTGTTCTGATATTGATAGTTTCTTTTGCGCAGATATTTTATTGTGCAAAGAAATTTTAGTTAATTCATTTAAACTATTTGCATCATGAGTCAACAATTTTACACGTGGTGTAATTTTTTTTAATTCATTAATATCTTTAATCTGACCGAATATTTCTTTATTCGATACTAATCCAGTTTTGTTTGATTTACATGTTGTTTTAACATCACTGTCACATACATTTAGGATATTACTAGCAGTATGCTGAATACTATGTAATTTTACTTCACTATAATTATGATCCTTGTTTTTAACTTCAGTGTGCTGCATCTTTGACCTATTCATTTAAAGTTTTCCCATCGTATTTTAGATGTGTATTTGCAAAGTTTGTATAATCTAAAAAAAAAGCGATAAGTTAATCAAATCAAATATATACATTTGTAACAGTTCATACAAAATAACATAAATAAACATATCTGATTTACCTTTTATGTAAAAATGAAAATTATCCTTTCTATAACACTACTTGTGCATGTTGTGTTTATGATACTATTATTTCTTCTTTAATTTTGTACAAAATAATTACACATAGCACATCCCATTATTATAAGTTTGTTAATTTATAAAAAGTTAGTAAAAATTAGTTCAACTAACTAATATATATTGTCGTTACTTATAGAACGCTATAGTTATTGATATTTTCAAACTCTTGAAGTTTATGTTTTCTCTTGCGAAATTGAAAGTACCTTCGATTCCCTCTTTCAAAAAAGATTGTTTTTTTTTATTATCACCATAAGACAAATATAAAATTACATTTTCATAATCACAGGTATTCATTTTTCATTCAAAATTGAGGTTAAGTGAATATAATCATAAGGAGTATATACTCCTACATTTAAACATAACATAAACGTAACCGGTGTGTATTATACCAATTTTTAAATTCGTTAATTTTACCTTATAATACTCGTTATCGGGAAGAGTAATAATGTAATTCAAAAGTCTTTCCAAACTTTGACTAATATAATTTCTTCGTAATGATATCCAGATGGCGCAACTTAATGGCGCCTGTGGCGTTATGTTATTTTCGGCCTACGCAACAGACATTCTACAGTTCCGAAATTCATGACTAGCTTTCAATAGCCATAGAATATTTTCGTATACATTACTCTGTAACATATTACGGAGACCCGTCATAGATTACGATCCGAGAGATGCAAGTTTCATGAAAAGAATCGATTAATCTATGCGCACTTTGGAAGGGAAATTTATGCCACGTTCAACTGTCGTCTTCTGAATTCCTTTACCGAAGCTGTGACGTTGCTTATGTTTGTAATGGCCGCGATTCTATTATTCTATCTTTCCTATACAAAATATTAAACGAGAAAAATTCAATTTAATAATTAGCATACAATATCAAGTATGTTAAGATAAAATATAGAACAGGTAAGTAAAATTTTTGCCATTTTAATTCAATTTAGCAAAAATACTTTTTTATGTGCAGGTAGTGTACTGCGCATTTGCTTAGTATGAAACCGCGAACAGTTCAATTGACTACATAAAAAATTTCATGTTTTTTCTTTTTTTAAAAGTAAAATATTTTTGATATAATTAGGCTGTGCATTTTTATGCAAACGCATATTTTTAGGGATGTAATTAAAAAAGCAAAACCTCGGTAAAAAATTATTTTACATATCAGATATTATAAAAAGCATTGTATTTTGGATTTTATATTTTTTTATATTATGTGCATTCTGCATAATTTTATATTTTTAAATTTTTTATAAATGCAGAAAAATCTGCAGTCTGCTTATAATTCATTGTAAATTATTAAGTATTTTATTGAAACGTGTTTATACCCAAATATCTTTTAATTTGTCATGGAAAATGTCGCATGTAATAATTTTTGATGTATT
The DNA here is from genome assembly GCF_000188095.3 of Bombus impatiens. Classification (NCBI taxonomy): domain Eukaryota; kingdom Metazoa; phylum Arthropoda; class Insecta; order Hymenoptera; family Apidae; genus Bombus; species Bombus impatiens. Next base: position 113,540 of record NT_176427.1, on the reverse strand, counting down.
ATCATGTACATTAATGCTTTATGTCAAAGATAATTATTGATTTAAACGATTTAAAAATACCTTAATAATTCTCTAGATTGAATTTATTTCCCATTTATTTAAATTATCCCTTATTTTGCATATGAATTTTCTATATTTTAATTTACTTAGTTAAAGCTTCAAACATTTTTTTATTTTAATATAATACTGTAAAAATTACATGTAAAAATCTTAAGAAAAGTTGTACGTAGAAAGGTAAGAAACGATATAAAAATTATTATAAAATTATTATTATAAAAAAAAAGAAGCTTTGAAAAATTATTTCTATCAAATGAGTTTTAAATCAAGCAGTCGAATTACATTCATGTAGAAAAATCGCGAATATTTATTATTTCTTCATAATTGATTGCTAAATATATTCTTTATTTTATATCGAAAATTAGATCATTCTATGTTCATTCGTATAATTCTTTCTCTGTAAAAATGTACTGAGAGAAAAATAAAACTCAAACCCAAAACTTCTGGATCATAACGAGCAATTTGATCAATATTTCTGATCTTTTTTAAGCTGTAATATGTTAAAAAGCGCTATTTAGATAAGCAAAATGTAACAAAAAATATTTTGCAACCAATTATAAATATATTTAATTTTATTTTAGAACTAAACCTAAATCTAACTTCTATGTAACAAAAACCCCAGAAAATTTCGGTTTTTTATTTCGTGATTTTAAATTTAATCTTAACCTACGTAAATATATGTATTGTGTTGGAGAAAAGTCGACGATTCATATTGATCAATTATTGTACATACAATAATATACAACAATTTCTGGCCAGAATGAATTTTTAATAACTTTATATATATTCTAAAAGCAATATCTAAAAAAATATTAAACAATATTAGGTACAAAGATATAAGTAAAACAAAATGGTATAACACATAAACATTGTTATATAGTTGTATAATGATACTTAAAATTCTTTAAAATATCATTTTTGAAATATAAAGCAAAAATCTATCTTGATCTGAAATTTTTGCACGTCGCTGTATATAATTAACAAACAGAGTTAGCAAAAAATAAAGAAAATTTCGAATATGAAAAATAAAATACAAAAAGCAATAATTTTTTTAAAAAGTTATACATATTAAATTTACATAAACAAGAAAAATCCTATTCATTCGTAGGAAGAATTGTTGATAAAATTGAAATAATTAACCACAAAAATTTAAAGATTAAAAATAAAGAAAAATAATTAACACATTCGTTGCCTAGCGTGTTTCGGCTATGTTTCCTGCGGGGTCCAAATCCGACCGTGACTACGTCCAGTGACCCGCTATGTCACTTCGAGCCCGAACCCATCGTCATAAGGCCAGATTCGAACATTAAAACTATTTCTTATTTTTATTACTTAAGTGTAGCTATAGTAAAAGTCTGGACTAAGGGTATTGGAGTTTTTCCCAACATTCCAGATGGGAAATCCCGATGTTCTTTCATTTCCGACAAATATATTTAGTTCTGAAATGGGAAAAGCGATAAACTTTCCAGCTAAAGTATTCCGAGGGATCTCATGGCAGATATCTCAGATCTTTGATTTAGTCGAGAAGCATACTTGTGAGATACTACATCAGTGATTTTTTTATCCTCAAAATGTTCAGTAAACAGTGTGAAAATATATTTGAAAGTGAAGAGAGTAGTGATGACGAAGTAGTGAATTTTAGAAAAAAAATTATAAATAGAATTTCATCGAGTTCGAATATTGAGGAAGCCACGGTCGGATTTGGGCCCCGCAGGAAACATAGCCGAAACACGCTGGGCGACAAACGTGTTAACTCGAACAAGAAGAGCGTCACCATACGTTGGTGACGGGGCCCCCACGGAAGTATACCCGTCGCAAGAATATGTGCGACGTGGCGACGAACGTGTTAATATAACAAAAAGATCACATATATATATATAATCCTCTAATAATCCTATATAAATAAGAATAAGGATTGTAAACTGAGTCTCTTTATATGGTTGGAAAGCTGGAAAAATAAAATATTATTATTATCATATAAAAAGTATTTATTTGGTAGTTGTAATGTTAAAAGACAAGTTAAAAAACTCTGATACCATGAGAAAATTTAAATAAATAAATTGTGTGTATTTTTTCATGACTATTTATTCTTAAATGCATTATAACACATAAACAGATTGGTAAATGTATTATTAACACTGATTCTTCATTTATAAACATAATATATGTATATCTGAGAACAATAAGGGTATTTTTACAGTGAAGAGTCATATCGACATTGTTATTTTTTCTACTAAATACTTTATAATATAAAAAAAAATCACAATATTTCTAACAGTGAAATTGAACATTAAGCTACAAAAAACAAAGACATAAACAGTAAATTACTGACAGAAATTTTTAGACATAACTACACTAAGTTTTGTATATGAAATTAAACCCCATCTTCATTTAAAAATAACTTTTTTATTACTCAAAATGATATTTTTAATTTGTTGTGTTTAAAAAATATATATAACAATTGTATATTGTAGAATGTCATGAAGGCAAACATTCTCATGTATCAAATACCATGATTTATAGGTTTAGAATCTATGGTTTTTATAAAACTTTTATAGCATTTGTCATTAATCAACAATAATGATTACACTTTGCATCTAATAATACAAATCTTGTAATAAAGATTTATGTAGATATATAAAAGTATTGTTCAGAGACTAACAAATTTCATTTTGTAAGCAGTACAGGTTTTGGAACATTGAATTTTTTACTGTTTTCTTAAATTATTCTTTGATAATACTGTTTGCTTCCCTTTTGCAAATAATACCCTTACTTTAAAACATGTAATATCTTTCCTTTAAATTCATACTTGGTTTTTGAAATTAACTTTGTGTTCAAGTAAAATATTATTTTCGGGAGGTAATGCAAGACAGGCTCTTAAGATATTTTCGATTGCTGATCGTTGTCTGAACAATGCATTTACAATTGGTGTTCCTTGAGGAACTAATGGTGCTTTGCAAAGATATGAAAGTATGGAAAGTACACTGTGAAATCCAGTGAACTCATTTTTGGTATTAGCTACTTTGAATGTAATACGCGAACAAATTTCTGCTAAAAGGACCAGATCCAAAATAATTGGGCTAGCCAATAAAGAATCTTCACATGTATTGTGTATTACAATCGTATTGTGTCCTCCAAGTAATATTTCTGATGTATATTCATCCATCGCCCGTTTACTATCACCTAATAAAGAATTAAATAACAATCCTGTATTCTGAATAGTAAATGGATAGTAAATAATATATAATATCTAATAGAATAAATATATATATTTTTTAATACATACCGACATATGGAACATATTTAATAACAACACAATGATCTGGCTTTTCTCCAGGTTGGTAAAGAATTTTATTTGATTGTACCATATCATCTACAACATTGCTTTTTGAAATCTAAAAACAGAATTATATTAGAATATTAATATTATAAATATATATTATACAAAATTAGATTTTTTCTTTTTCAACAAAATACCTCTTTTGAGCGAAATTGTTGAGGAGCAGATAAATTATAACCATCATTATTTCCAAGATGGTTATAACTAACAATTGATACTGGCTTAATACCAGCTGAGACTAGAAAATCTACAAGTACAGATTTCAATTTTGTTTGCCCAGATTTAAAATCATCGCCACTAATGAATGTTTTATGTTGCTCTGCTAATTCCATTGCTCCTGGTACGAAAGTATTTTGAGGTGATCCATTTATATATGTACACTGAAGCAGTAACATATACACAATATTAACAAATTTTGCTATTAATAATAAGAAGAATATTAATAATTTCAATTTAAAAATAATATAATACTAAATATATTTTACTCACTCCTTCCAAAGCAGCTGCAACAGCAAACACTGTACTTGGACTAATTTCTGAATGACCTTCATTAATAGCATTTAATAAATTTTCTGCTGTATCATTTACACCTGGTATTATCTCTGAAAATCGTTCTGTGTTAGCAGTCCATAATATAATCACTTGATCCAAATTCTTTGTAGTTTTAAATTCTGCAATGTCTTTTCTAAGTTGTTCCAATTGTTCGAATTTTGTACCATAAATAATATTATTTGCTCTTTTTTCCTAAAAGTTAAAAAATATAATATAGATTTCTTCTTAAAATCCAAGTAAATAATAGATAAATATTTAAGGAAAAAGAAAAATTTAATTGAGAGAATTACCTGATTGGATGCAATAAAGTCAGGATAATATATGCTTTTTTTTGGTTTCATATGCACCATGTGTGGTACTAATTGCTTCTGTAAATTAATGTCTAAAACTTCCGCACGTTGCATAGCATCAGCTAAGTTCATATTTGAAATATCCCAACCATCAATTTCAATATCATCTGGATTTACCATTGGAAGCATCCAAGACATGGGAACATATACCTCTTCTTTGTTTCCTTTGCCTAATCTGATGGTAGATGCTTGAGTTAAGGAACCATACCTAAAATTTAAATAAAAGCTTTATATAAGTACATTATTTCACTTAAGAAGAAGAATTAAAAAATTTTTTATATTATTATTAAATTATCATAATTACCAATTTGCTTTTTGAATGCCATTCTTTGTTTCCCATGTCAACCTAAGTTTATTTGCTAATAATGCTGCGGTAATAGTGGTACCATTATTTCCACCCCATCCTACCAACATTAACCCAAGTTTTGGAACTTTCAGTTGTGTTCTAATTAATAGGTTTGTTGTTACAGGTGTTACCTATTACAATAAATGCATGTTTATATTCTGTAATATATTACTTTCAGACATTTAAAATAAATAATATTACACGTAGCAATTGTTAATATTTGTATCCAAGGTTTTTTCTACTAGTACACGAGTGGTGTACAATACAGGAACCTTTATTTTTTTCAAAAATTGAAAAATTCATTTCCAAAATTAAAATCATAGGGTTTGAGCAGCTGTTCATTTTTTTTAATTATTATATTTGTTCCTTCCCCCTAAAAAAGAATTTTTTAATACAAAATTTGTAAATTGAATATTTATACAATTTTTCTAAAAAAAACCTTTCAACCTTAAATGTATTGATCAAATTAAATATCAGAGCCGTTTTCTTGATAAAAAAAATTTACAAATAAGCTTATTTACACTTTGTTTAATAATCGTTATCATCTTTTTTCATTTTGTTACAGCAATTTATTTATATAGTTTTTACGAAATTTATAGTTTAAAAGGGACGTCTAAAAACAATATTAAGATATAAGATCTTTTTTTTTATGTGTATTGTTATTTTCATATATTAAATGCATAGTGAAATTCTATAGTTGATGTTTCATTGCGTATGCATAATAATTACAATAAGGAATGAGTAAATATCACTAAGGGCGGGTATTTTCGAAGCTTTTCTTACTACTATGCTACATCTTACTACATCTTATCATTTAATGTATAAAACTATTATGAAATGAACATTTTTAGAATATAATAATTCATCATAAAGTCCTTTGAGAAATGAATTTTCATAATGAAGAATTGCTTTGTATAAAATATTTTTTTTTTGAGAAAGGAAAAGAACAAGTATGAATAAGTTAATATACATCATTTCAACAGTTTTGAAATTCTTTTTATATCTCCCATATACTTTACAAAAATAATTTTTTTGCTTAAAATTAAAGTCGATTATAATCTCTTTAATTTAGTAACAATCTGCTAAACATTATTGATCGGATTTATTATATAAAATATAGAAAATCATTTTTCTTATTCTATAATTTTTTTCTCATAATGTTCTGTTTTAATAATTTGGCAACTATTGTAATAAAAAGGAATATTTTTTTAAATAGAAAGAAAGAATTATAAGAAAAAAGTAAGAGGTATATTATATCATAATATTCTAGGTATGCTTACTGTATAATTTCCACTGTTGTCTTCCGTAACATTCGTTGTTTGATACTCGTACTGTGCTTCGATATAGTCTTCTGTGTATTTCACCTTCGGCGATTCAACGCGAATTTTCAAAGCCATTTTAGTTGTTATTTAAATCTTTTACACTGATGATAATAGTCTTGAATTAGCTTTGCGGCAAATTCACAAAAAATGTACTTCCACAGGAATATTGGTTCAAGGATTATAGATTGATTGAAGGATTATATTCTAGATTTAATATCAAAGGATATATATATATAAATTAACAATCGATGTATAATCGCTTTTTATAAATCACCATGCAACAAGTGATATATGTATATGTATATTTATATATCCGCGATAAAGAAAATAAAGGAAGAAATTCGTAGGCAAAGCGAACGTAAATGATACTCGAAGGTGAATATCCAAAACGTCGTGTTCGTAGCTGAAACGTAAATGTCGAGAGTTCGCGCAAGCATGCGCTTTAAAAGAAATGTCATGGCAGCCCCCTTCCACCCTGTATAACTGGCACCTATTATATTTGATTACCGCTCGGTTTTTATCAAGCTAACTAATCTCGCATAAACTAAACATACGCTTAGTTTGCAACTTCTTATTCTCTCGTCTTTCTTACTTTTTTGTTCCTTATACCACCTTACAACCACATTCTGTGTTTTAACCTTATCTCCTGGATAAATATCTCGATGTTCGAATCGTTCGTGTGCGTGTATATGTTTTCTCCAAGTTCTACGTTTTTCTTTTTTCTATCAAGTTCTTGTTTTAGGTTCTACGTTCAACCGAGTTTGTATCGCTCCTGCGTTATGAAAACGTCCGTTATTTCAACTAACGTGATTATTTTTTATCGTTAATACGCCAATTATTCTTCCGTTTTATAAATTCATGAATCGTTCCTTTAAATGAAAAGAGGCTATAAAATCCATGACATTCGGATGATCATAGAACATTTCGAATACCTTGGACTTTCTGACAAGTACAAATAATATGTAATATTATATAAATTTATGTATACGTTTCAATAGTTAATAGAATATCCCAGGTAGAATAAATATTTAAATTAAAACTACATAAGATTATGAGTTATTGCTCTGAATAAAATTGATAACAATGAATATATAATAATGTATGTATGAAACAAAAATTTACATATGTATATATGTATATATAGCTATTATAATTATTTAATTTTGTCAATATTTACTTTTATATTTTTATTTGCTATTATGTATATTATTCAATTAATGTGTATATTTGCTGAAAAAATTTAATGAAGTATTATATTTATACATTGGCTTATTTAACATAATGAAACTTAATATTTTATTTTTATTTATATTAATCGTATTTCTATATATCAAAATTTTTATGCATATTGGTTATGCACTTACATGTGTATAAAGCACATTGCACAATATATTCTACAAAAACATGAGAATTAATATTTATCGAATATAAATTGTCATATATATCAATTAAAAATTTCATCTTATTATATACATCCTTTCATACATTCTAGATATGTAAAGCTACAATTTTTTGTAAATTATTAAATAAACTATAACTTTACCGTTCATTACAAATATTTATTAAAAAATACTTTCTTTGTCATAAGAAAGTTTTGCATTGTTACAGATGCTCTACATGTAAGTGCTTCTTTATAAATTACTTGATACGATTATTAACTACAAATGCACCGTTTATATAAAATAATTCTACTTATAATTTACGGTAAACTATGGTAAAATTACTGTATTTTCACAGAGTAATATAATTGAAGTATATGTCATGTATATATGTCATGTATGTACATATATATATATATATACATACTATACATAAATTGCACAAATCTATAAAATAAGGTATTAACACGTTTTGCGGTTTAAATTATGATTGTTAGCGGGTCTGTGAACTGTTCAATTACATCACGTGTAGTTGAAATATATAGATTGTTTCAATCAATTGGCACTCGGTGCCTCTGGAACTTTCGTAATGGAAGAATTATGTTGCCAGGCCATTCGTAAGACGACCCTCCACGGACGATTATGAGCTATAATCTGTTTACAAAGGCTGATTTTATCCGAGTCAACGTTAAATGTATACTATATATACGTGTCGTTTTGCTTTCATCCCAAGAAACGAGCATCATCATTACCGATAATGTATATACATATATGTACAAGGCTGGAATCTTACACAAAATTCATTAAATACTATTTAGTACCTTCACTTCGCATCGCATTCTTCCATACATTAATATCATATGTTCAGAAATATTTCCGGATCGATATTTAAGAAACAACATCGACAACTCCCTTATCGCTGATCGTCCACTACCTATACATACTGTGCCGATATAATCATATTCGCGAAATTCTAATAGAATAAATATTTCTCATTTTTTTTGTTTCATGTCGCGTATGAAAGAAATCGTAAATATCTAGTCACAAGATAATAATTAGACTGCAGATTTTTATGCAGATTCATATTTTAGAAAATATATAATTGAAAAAGTAGAATTTTGCTAAAAAATTGTTTTGCCTATTCGGTATCATAGAAAGCACTATACTTTGGGTATTTTATATATTTTATATAAGCGTTTTCTGATATTATGTGCATTCTGTATAATTTCTCACTTTCAAATTTCGAATCCCATAAATGCATAAAAATCCGCAATGTAATAATGATGTATATTATAGGCGTATAACATTATAATAATGTATATATACCGAAAGAAATAAGAAATCATGGAAACAAAAGGAAATAAAACTGTAATAGCAACTTTGCTACATAATAATTATTTAATTGCTTATATTCATTCGTTATTAAACGAATTCGCGGATACGATTACGTAAACTTATCTCAAAAATATTAAAAGGAATTCAACCAACAGTTGGCCCATTATTCATAAAGAGTGATAGTTGAACTCTGTCCAATGCTTAAACTAAATTGGAGCGGAATTAGCTTATGGGAACGACCATCATCATACACGTATATACCAACGCAATAGATATTATGAATAAATACCTTTGAAGTTCCGTGTTCCTTTATTTTCTGAAGTTCTAAAATAATTCGAAATTTTAAGATCGTTAAGCAAATTTAATATCGTAATAACTTCTTAATAACTTCTTAATAACTTTCAATTTTAATTCTATAGTTGATTCAATGTATTCAATAAAAGGTATTTTCACATTGCACTTCAAATATTTAAAATATAAAATATATAGAAATGTATAAAATATTTTTTATTTACTTAGGATTACTGAGAATAAGAAATAACAAAACGCATTATACGTACATTAAAAATGAAAAAATATTCGATCTTATTTTTGACAATTTATAAGAAACGTAATTTTATTGAATATGTTATACTTCACAAGTATATAATACTAAGCAAGATAATTTAACTATGTATAAAAAACTGTAATTTTTAATGTGATCTTCACTCATTTTTTTTAGTTGTACACAACATTTTTTTGGCAATATTTACAATTTTTAGAAATATTGAATATATATAAATAATAATAAGAGTAGTTATTAATTATATAAATTATTAATTTAAGCATTGAATTCAGATAATATTATGTTGATTATCTTTTCTGAATATAAATTATATTTAAACATATCATATTATTAAACATTAAAATACATTAAATTACATATATTCTTATTCTTCATCGCATATACTATAATATCCTAATTTTCTCGAAAAAATCGCATGAGAGAATGTACATATATAATCATTAACTAAAATCGTAAAGATAAAAAAAATACAATAATTAACGCTTGTTATATACTTTTTTACATTTTTATAAAGATTTAAAAAAATGAATAATATAAATCATGTAAATACATGAATATCTACCATTATGTTTTCTTAATATGTTGTATGTTATACTTAAAAATTCTTTTAAATAAATTTAATAAAATCTTCTTGTTACATGTTGTTTGTTAACATTTGTATATCAGCTGTTTGTTATTACTACGTCATATTAAATAATGATATTATACCAGTAAACGATTTTTGTAGTATAGATAAATATATATAAATACATATAATAAAAAGTCATATGAAAATAATGCTATTAATAATTTGTAATGTTACGCATTTAATAATCTTTTTGCATTAATTACGTTTAAATTCAACATCATGCTTAATATATATTTATTTAATAAAATTATAGAATGTATGTACCCTATATATACAGAATGGAGTCAGGGAGATTCTATGCCTCAAAATGAGATAAAAATCAAGGATAATAGAATCGCGTTGGAGACTTCGTTTTTTGACAAAAACAAGTTTGGAAATTTGTAAAGTATGGATGAATTTGACCAATTCTTGATTGCACAGGAATAGACAATCGACAGGGGATTACTCTACATACGAAAAAAATTGAAAATGAAGAATAAAATTTAAGGCTTCGTTTTGGAAAAAATAGATTTTGGATATGTTAGTCAAGAATTAGACCGGTACACGTATACTACGCAAATCTCAAATTTAATTTTTTCGAAAATGAAACTTCAAATGAAAAATCTTTATTCTACATTATTCTACATTTCTACTTATTTTCACATGTAGAATAACTTCCTATCGATTATCTACTCTTGTTTAGCTGGGAATTAAGCAAATTTATGCATACTTCATACATTTAAAAACTCAATTTTCTCAAAAATGGAGCTCCCAGCGCAATATTATCATTCTAGATTTTTGTCTTTGAGCTGAATTACGGGTCACGTTGTATATAGTAATTTTCTCAACATATATAAAAATATGACTTTACAATTTTTAGAATTAACCTATTTTGTATTTTGTATAAGTAAGTATGTTTGAAAAGATGCCTATTATACATACGTTTACTTTGATTCGAATATTCACAGTTATATCATCTATATAATTAGTTTAGTGAATTTTATTGTTCATCTAGTAATTTTACTAGAAAAGGTTTATCAAAGAGTAACCAGTAGAATGATAGTTTTGTAGATTTGATTATTTGAGAATGAAAAGTAAGTATTATTTCGGTTAAACATCTTTTAATAGCTAATATAGTATTGTCAGTACTATCAATTGTTGTATATATGTATATATAAAATTTATATATATACATACATATGTAACTTGACGAATTTTCTTGTCAGGAGTATGTAATATAATATAAGTAAATATCAAGAATTGGAATAAAAATGTCAAGATATTTGGAAAGAGTACAAGAAATATTAAGAAATGCAGATAGTAAGAAAGTTGCAAGTAAAAAGGTATGTATACATATGTACCTACTAATGTTTGTTTTATATCACTTAATTTTAAACTTTATCATTTTGGGACAATTTCTAGTTAAGAAAGGTTACATTAATTAACAATTATTAATGTTCTAGACATTTTTCAATAATAATAATCTTTCATTGTGTGAAGGATAATACTATTCATTGTACTAAATGTTAATTATACTTTTCGTTTTAGATGTGTGTTCAGGAATTATTAGAATTATATGAAAATGAAGATGCAATACTAGAAATTTGTGAAAATACAAAGGAAAGAACACAAAGTATTGTAGATTGGTCATATATAATACATAGTGTCCATAGGATAGTATTAAATGTAAATATATTTTTATGCTATAGAATATAATTAAAATGAAATTTGTTAGAAGTAATTTTACATAATGTTATAACCATTTTTATTTTTATTCAAGGAAGCAGATAGACTTGCTAATAAAGATTCTTCTAATAAAGCAGCAATAACTGAACGAAATTATACATGCACACTTGTGAAAAATACATTTCGACATGCAAATTGTCATAAAGTACCACTTTTAAAATGTGAAGATATAATGCCTTTAATTTTACAAATTTTAGGGACACATATATACGAATATTATCATGATACTTATATAAATGTGCTAAATTCTTATATACTACCATTTAGAATATATCAGGTGAACATGACTCATGAACAGTGGAAGGAATTGTTAAAAATGTGTTTAAATTTATATAAATATATGTCTTCTCCTACAAGTAAAAGAATTGTTTTAGATACATTGCAAATGATCATTGAGTATGGTTGTTTGCATACAAATTTATTTTTAAATGTAAAAGAAATACTATTATTTTTAGGTATGTAATGAAATTTTTAAAACAATGTTTTTAATTAAAATTTATTCTAAAATTCCGTGTTAAAATCAACAACTATATATTATCTATAATTTAACTAATTTATATATATATAAATTATTAATTTAACATCATAATAAAACATGCTATAACTTTTTCCAATTTTAGAAAGTATTTTCCTTGATGTAGAAAAAAATGGAGAAATTTTAGCTGAATCTAGTTACAAAGTTACATATACAATATGTCAACAAATTGCAGTAGAATATAGAATTACACTGTGTCATTTTAGTGAAAATATTTTACCGAATATAATCAGATTAGACAGTTCTATCGAAAAATATAAACTTTTACTATTTTTTGTAAAAATTCATCATCCCAAAGGAGTATGTAAAACTTGTGATGGTGCTTATGCTTATGATTGGGGAAAATGGTACAATTCTCTTAAAAGTATGTATCTAATGATTTTGAAAGATTTTAAAGCTGATATACTTTCAAAGAGCTTCCTTTGGTTTGCAATTGAAGGTAATATATTTGTAACTTTTTTAAAATAAAGAATATGTAAAATAAATATATTTTATTAATTATTAATCTAAAAATAAATATGTTTTAGTTTTTAAACAAGTAATGGAAAATCCAGATTTGATCACTGAGAAAACATCATTCAATAATTATGATTATATACAACCAGCAAAACGCAGACGAATTGCTGTCAAAATAAATGGACCGGTTGATATGCTTATTGATAATAATCCAGAAGAAGCTTGGCCCATGATACAGGTCTTAACAACATTGTTTAAGCAATATCCTGAATGTTTAAAATCAGGAGATTTTCCAATATTTTTAAAAGTTTTAGTGGATCTTTTCACATTATCTCTTAAGAAAGAAAAGATCATAAATAATTTATTTGAACTAGCTGCTGTTTTGTTAATGAATGAAAAATTATGTTCTATAATGGATATAGAAAATTCAAATATTTATTGGGACCAAATATGGGATATTTTATTAAGGTATTATTTATTTATTTCAGATTTTAGGTCATATACATTTATTTTATATTATTTTACACTCTTTTAAAATATTGATTTTATGTTTGTGTGTCTATAGTAATTTATTGTTTTAGATCATTAAACATAAATCAGAATGAAATATCAACTCATAAACTCACACAGCTTTTTATAATACATAATAAAATAACAAATCCAAATGCACTTTTAAAGCTATATTTGACAAATGTTATTAAGTGGTCTATTATGAGTCTTCGTACATTAATAGTAATCTGTGAACATTTGCCTTTGCCTACTAATATGAAAGTATTTAATATAAATGTATATTCACCAGCAATGAATACAAATTCTGTTAGGTCATGTCTTATAAAATGGATATTAAATATTCCTTGGCACGAAATGGCAACACAGATAAGAATTGATGAACTGTGCTTATTACTTATTGGCATAACATTAAAGTCAAAACATCAGAAACAAATAAAATTCAATGAATATGATATTAATGACATATGTGATTGTTCAAAAATTGAACAAAATACTAAGTCATTTTATGAAGACATTGAACATTATTATTTGTTACTAAAGTATAAAAAAAATGTATTCACTAAAGAAAAGGTAGAAAATGCAGAACAAAAGCCAGAAGTAAATAGATATGTACTGTTTATGGAAGATATTGTAACTTATTTAATAAACAGTTTACATGTTATTATTGAAGATGGAAATAATGCTCTTCATATAATTATAATAAAGATTGCGGTTGTAGCAAAAGTTTTATCAATGATGAGAGAATTGAATATGGTATCTAAAAATATCGAAGATTTATCTTTGATACAAGCATTGAAAAATTATATAGACATTGCTTATAGTTCATTGGAAAAAATAACCAATCCATCAAGAAGTAAATATAATTATCTATTTAACGTAACAAAAGCACTTAATACATTGTATGGAACATCATATGATACTGATATAGCAAAAATAATTGTTACATCTGCAACATTGAATATGCTAAAAAACATATTTAGTTTAATGAATATTGAGGACAATGAAATTTCCGATTATAAAACTAATCGTGATTATTATGATGGCTATGAGTCTAGACTAAATAGTCATAAATATTTAGTTAGAGAAGTCATACAAACAAAGCCATGTAACTTTTGTGACAAAGGTACAATAAGAATACAAACAACAAAAGCTTTAGCATTATTCTGTTGTATGAACTTAAAACAAAAAAAATGTGAAATTCAAATAAAGCTTATGGATAACTTGCTTAAAATTGATATGTACGATCTTTCACATACAGTTGATTTTATGATGGCTATAACAGTTTTAAAATCTCTATCAAAATATGATAAAGAAGAGTTATGGAAAAATCACAATGAACTACCATTGAAAAATTTGTTGCAATTATATCACGAATGCTATAAAGATGAAACAATTACACGTTATATATTAAATGTTTTACCATATTTCTTTAATTATGCCTTAGTTTACAATTACAAGTTAGATAATTTAATGAATATTATTGTTCGATTTAATAAGCTGCGATCTGAAAAAAGATATGGTGTCCTTGCTCATAAAGAATTTATTAAATGTCTCTCAGAAATTATTTATATTAGTCCTTCCCATTTTTGTTATACTACATGTCATACTTTGAACCAAATGCCAATATTTGAAGGAATTTTATCATCCCTTATTAGTAATTCATTTCTTGCACAAGTGCAAATAATTAAGTGTATACAAAAGATATATTCTTTAAAGAATATTAATTTCGAATGGAAAGAAACATTATTTACAAAAATAGAAAAATCAATAAATGAATTAGCCATTAACAATAAAACAGATGACGAAATAAAAACAGACGAGAAGGAAATTACAACAGCAAGTATTTCACTAATGCTTGCTGCTATAATATCTACTAATGGAACATTTCAGTGTCGTGCATTACTAACAATGTTACGGTTTAGCATTGACAAAAGAGTAGAAACTCAAATAATTTCAAAATCAATAAGTATTATGGCAAATCAAATCAATTATTCAAACATCGTGGAAGAAAATTTAAGTTATTTAATGACATACTGGTTTAATTCCAAATATTCATCACAATTATTTCCTTGGAATTTAACACAATGTAAATCAGAAGAACAATTTTATAAAATATATAGTAATACAATAGCATTTATTAAATTTCAAAATCTAGAACTTTCTAGTGTCATTTCCTTTTGCAATTATATTAACTTATCATTTAAACAACTCATTGAAAATATTTTTCCACAAATTTTATCATGGCTATTATATTGCATTAATGAAAATAATGGAAATAGATCAAAAACATTAGTAGGAAAAATATTTTATAAATTAAAATCAAATCAAGATGAATTTGCTGAAATGAGGAAGTTCTCTAACTTGTTTAAAGAAAAATTTGAAGAAATATTAATATTTCTTATTGAAAGATTACACGATGAAGATTACCTTGAAGAAATATTGGGAGAAAGAATATCGTTTGCAATATCAGATCCTCCTCATTTTAAAAACAAAACAATGCTTATTTGTTTAAAGTACATAGAAGAAAACTTTATTATACCAAAAATGTCTGTACAATACTATTTAGTTTATAATTGCCCAAGAGTATTACAAAAAATATTATCACATTTAATTAATAATATCTATAAAAAGAAATTTGAGGAACATAAGATAAAAGCTTTTCATCAGTACATATTCTTTTGTTCATTGATTATTAAAGAATTGAAAGAAGAATATTTCAATACATTGTCTATGTATATCATAAAAGATATTGGTTACAGTTTACTTCACATAATTAAATTATTTGATAATACCCTTTGTAAACTAGGATGTAAATATTTTTACAAATTTATAAAACATGTTTTGTGTGTAAGAGTTGAAGAAATCAAAGAAATTTTGAATTTCACTGTCATAACTTTAATTCCTATAGCACAAGCAGGGAAGATACCTATAGCTCTAAAAATACTTCAGTTCCTAATAATTGATCAAAAGGAAATATTATCTGATGCAATAGAGAAATTAAATTCATTTCCAAATGTTCCTATATTTTTAGAAATACGAAAGATACATAATGATTTGAAATATAAAGCAAAGGAAATTTATAGTTTGGAACAAGAAGTAAAACATTTTTTGTGTACAGTGACTGATAAAGATATACATTATAGCATAGAAGATATTGTTCATTTACGAATACAATTATCTACAAGAAAAGAAGAATTACAAGAACTATATGATAAACTTGAAACATTTCATGGTTTTTTTGAAGATTGTACCTCAAGCATATTGCATCAATTGATATACAAACTCATAAAATTAACAGCATCATCTGATATAAATGTTTCAATTGAAGCTGTAAAATGTTTAGGTGAATTAGGACCAACTGATTTGACATCAATGATATATTTTGAGAAAAGTCATGTTAAAGAATCTTCTGATTTAATAGAGATATTATCATATAAAATAATAATAACAATGGTACAATTTTTATTTCAAAGTGATATTGAGTTTCGAAAAATTAGTGCTAATATACTGGATGTTGTACTTTCATCTTCTTGGGGGCAAAAGATGTTAGATGCTGAATACATGAACAATCTAAAAACTGTTTTGGATGAATCACAGGCAGTATTACCTTTAAATTATATTCAGCCATTTATAAAGAACAAAAACTCAAAAATGAGCAACATTGCTATAAACTACACAAAAACTAATGATATTATAAAGTCGGATAATACCTTTTGGACAACTCAATCCGATGGTTCATATGCTAATTGGATTATAGTATTAACATGTAATGTTTTAGAGTGTTTTACAGGATTTTATTCTGAAAATTTAATCCCCATTTGTATGTTAAGTACTGATTTTTGTGAAATAATTTTACCAAGAATTATTTTTTTGATAATTCATACAGATAAACGGTTTATGAGTACCATATCTTTGTGTATTAATACATTTTTTGAATATCATTTTGATTTTACAATAAAAACAAGCATTCCTTCACATAAATTTACAAATTGTGATCATTGTATTGTACGTTGTATGTTGAATATTGTGAACTATATTAGAATGCAAGTTCCAAACAATGATTTAGAATTTAATTATATATGTATTGCAAAAGCTGCCAAATATTGTTCAGCATTTTTTACTGCAATATTATATGCAGAAATGTCTTGTGAAACTATTTTAAATGATTATAATAACTTTACTAATATCTCAAAAATTGATTATGTCTATGAAAAATCAGCTGAACAAGGGAAAGTGATACAAAATATACTTAGAGATTCTTACGCTAAGATAGGTGATTTTGATGCAATTAATGGCACTGGTTCTTCACATTTGCATGATCATTCTACTCGTATTCAACATTATATACATACCAATAAATGGGATAAAGTAATGCCTGCACAAGATGTTGAACTTTCTTCTGGGAATATGTCAGTAATTAAGGGTGAGTATTACAAAATTACATATTTATTTGAGAGCTTATTATAATTTTAAATTAATTTTAGCACAACATTTATTAACAAGATTTTAACACCTTGCAGTTGATGTGACATTAAAACTATGTACATATAAAACAAAATATTTTAAAATTGTTATATGTTTATATTAATTAGAAATTTGTTATTTTAAAGTATACAAAATTTATTTATAATGATCATAAAGTTTCAATAAATCGTAATTTATTAAAAAGAAAATTATATTTTCATTATAATAATTTCAAATTATATGTAATTTATTATACATTTCAGAAATGGCAAATGGATTATATCAGTCTGGTCTTCATTATTTACTTAGTAATTTTATATCTACTATGTCAAATAATGGTGTAAAAATAGATAAAGACATTCAGTATGAATGTGCTTGGCGACTTAGCAATTGGGATATTTGTGAGACAAATCAAGCTTTATATCCACAAAATAGCTGTAATTTAAAATTAGAAATAACTGAACATGATTATCACTTTTATCATTATGAAGCATTAAAATATTTTCATGAAGGTAATGAGACAGCTATACAGAATGCAATTCAAAATGCTCGTATAAATATTATCAAAGCACTTAAGAACATTAATCTAGGTAAGAATTATTAAACTTTCTGACTTTGAAAAAGTATTATCTATTTAACAATTGATTATTTGTAGAAAGTAGTAAAACTATATATGAAAAGTTAATGCAATTGCAATTAATTAATGAAATTGAAGAGTTAAGCTTTGCTAAACAAGGCGAATATGAAAAAATCTTACATAAATGGCAACAGCAGGATATTGCAAATTTTTATGAATTTCAATATATTGAACCGATTTTAACTCAAAGAACTGTTATGTTTCAAATAAATGATACTTTAATTAATAACGTAAATATTAAAAATGCGCTTTTTAATAC
Source organism: Bombus impatiens (assembly GCF_000188095.3). NCBI lineage: Eukaryota > Metazoa > Arthropoda > Insecta > Hymenoptera > Apidae > Bombus > Bombus impatiens. Next base: position 95,080 of record NT_176427.1, on the reverse strand, counting down.
ATATTTGCAAATATCAAAAATAGCAGCAGATAAAGATAACTTGCATATTGCTACACGTTCATTAGGTATATATAATTAAGATTATTATAACATTATATTAAGTATTCAATTATAAAATATATGTATTTTATTCATATTTTAATTTTTTTATGAAGATATCTTAATAAAACAAAAGGGTATACCATCAAAAATTCAAGATCAATTACTTTATCAAGAATCTTTATTAGCACTAGTTAGGAAAGATTTAGATGTTGGACGATTTCTTTTACGTAACTTAATGCAAAAGGAAACTTTAGATGCAAAATTACGAGCACAAATATTAAGAGTTTATGGAGATTGGATGGCTGAAACAAAATCAGAAAATCCCCAGGTATGTATCATGAAATAAAAGTAAATTAAGGTATGAAATTTTTAAGATTACTTAGTATCTTATTATCAGCTTTATCTATTCTATTATTATTTATTATAGATGTACTAAGCTTTAATACAATATTTTATTTCACTACAATATCTTATATACATCTCTCACTACAATATATTATATACATATACATACATAATAAAAAAATAATGTATATTATTATTTATTATCTTTCAGACTGTGATAGAAAAATATTACTTAAAATCTATAGATATAAACACATCAATTAGTACACAAAATACTGATACAATTAAAGATTTACATGATACACAAGTTGCTTTAGCTCGTTTTGCTGATAATCAGTATCAGCAAATTAGTTCATATATGAAATCTCCTCAGTTTGAAAATCTAAAAGAATGTATTACATATTCCTATAAAGGAATTAATAAACATTCAATTAGTGAAGATAAAGATATTAGAAGTGCAATGATTTTAAACCAAAGACAAAATACGAATGATGTTGCAGAACTGGAACATATACAAAAAGAAAAAGATAATTATTTGATTTTAGCATTAAAGTAAGTTCCATATTTCTGCAAAGTTCATAAAAGAGCTCTATAATTTCTGTTTTTTACATATCAGTAAAGTATATTTATATTTCATTTACTATTAATATATTTTAATATATGTTAATTATGTTAAAATTGATATTATCTTACTTAATATCTATAAATAAACATTATTATATTGCTTTATACAGGTATTATTTAATAGCACTACAGCACAGCGAAAATTATAATTTGTTAATATTTAGAATAATTGCGCTTTGGTTAGACAATATACATCAAAAGGAAGTCAATGATTTATTGCAAGAAAATCTTAACAGATTACCATCTTTTAAATTTATTCCACTTGTGCCACAATTAGCTGCGCATATGAATGATGAATTTAATGAGTTTTCTGAAAAAATATATAACATTATGCAACGTTGTGCTTTAGAACATCCACATCATACATTACCAGTTCTGTTAGCATTAAAAAATTTATATGGTGATTATGATTATAATACAGCTAGAAAAAGTAGAACACTAGAACCAAGAGTTCTTGGAACACAAAAATTGTTACAAGAAATAAAAGAATCAGATATAAATTTAATTATACAAGAAATGGAAAAGTTATCACATGCTTTAGTTATGTTGGCTAATCTTTCAACTACCTCAAATAAATGTAAGTAGATAGAAGATGTAAGTAGAAGTATTTTTAATGAAAATATAATTATACATATATCAAACATATAAACAGACATTATGTGTAATAGCACATCTTAAACTTAGTTCTAATTGTAGAATACTTCATCATAGAATTTCCATTTCTAGCGGGTTATGAAATTAAAATACCAAGAAATCAAAAAATTTTAAAGATTAAAAATTTTGAAAACATATTTGTGCTAACATTAACAATTGATGTACGACCATCCAGAAATTACAACAATGTGATTGGCATTGCTAAATATACAGAATCATATGAAACTGTTGGAGGTATAAATACTCCAAAAAAATTAACTTGTATTGGTACAGATGGCATATATAGACATGAATTAATAAAGGTATATTATTGAGTGTATTACATAATGTGTTCAATACTGGATAAAAAAACATTTATTTTTGATACTATCGAAAGACAGAGAGAGAGAGAAAGAATACTATATACTTTTAATTATTTAAATATACTTTTAGGGAAAAGATGATTTACGACAAGATGCTGTAATGCAACAAGTGTTTAATGTAATGAATATATTGTTAAAATCTCATAAAGATACTAAACGTAGAAAATTAACAATTAGAACTTACAAGGTAATATTAACAAATTATTTATATTTCAAGAATTTGTCATCATTAAATTAATTATTATTATTTTTCTTATTTATTTAACGTTTTTCAGTATCACCGGCCATGAGATGGACTTAGCTTACATTAAACTATCTAACTCACCCTTCTACACCTCCGACTTCCATTTTTCTTCCTTTATAAAATAAATAAATTCTTCCTTTCCTTTCAAATCCCTTAGATAATATGTCCTGTATTCTTTATCAGCTTTTGTCCTCTTATGTCTCTGCTGACCTTATAAAAACAAATTTTTCGATATATCCCTAAAAATCCTTATTTTTTCTCTCCACTCCTGCCACATTCCAGAATAAGAGCTTCCCTTTTTTTCTTTTTATCATTTTCTTCTGCTCCTTTCCTACTTCTGTACTTGAATTAATTACTCTTGTAGCATTTCCTTTCTTTAATATTGATATATGATTAATTAGTGATATAAATTATTTTAGATATATTAAATATCTATTTTATATGTTAATGTAATTATAATCTTATATGTCCTATACTTATGTTTCTTCTATTACTTTTCTAGGTTGTGCCATTAACACAAAGATCAGGAATACTTGAATGGTGTGATAAAACAATACCTATCGTAACTATATTGGTAGGTTCAGGTACCATTCAAGGACTTCATGAGAAATACTATCCAAAGGATTATAAAGCAAATTATTGTAGAGACAAACTAGCAGTAAGATTATATTCAAATAACATTTAATTTTACAACCGATATGTATTGTTCTTATTTTGATTATTATTTGCAGTATGAATTTTATAATGGCTATGCGATACCTTACAGTATATAGAATATTGTAGTATGGAAATATAATGTAAATTTTATTTCTAGGCAGTGGGAAAATCATCAACTAATGTAAAGTTGAAAGTATTTATGGATTGTTGTGCCCATATGCATCCAGTGATGCATTATTTTTTTATTGAAAGATATCCATCACCTGAAACGTGGTTTGAACGCAGATTAGCGTATACACGCAGGTAATAATATTTATATATAGTAATTACTCTTGAATTTATTATATTCATTAAATTATACTTACTATATTTTCACAGTATAGCAACAACATCAATGGCAGGATATATTTTAGGATTAGGAGATAGACATTTAAGTAATATCTTAATTGATCAAATAACTGCTGAAGTAATTCATATTGATTTTGGTAAATATGATTATGTAATTTTTTAAACTAGTAGTAATATTAGCAACATTGTATTATTAGTGCTATTATTAACCCTTTGCACTCGAGGACTTTTTCGGCCGGGCGTAGCAGCTACTCCGGATGATTTAGCGTATACGTGACGCGTATCTTACAGCTAGTGTAAAATGATTTCATATACAAATTAACTTGCAAAAACATTATATTCTAATAATTTATCTATATTTACATCTTTGAAAATATGATTTTGTAATATTAATTTCTGTATTTTGTTGTATGATAACTTATAAAGCATTCACCAAGATGATATAATTAATCTCATTTTTCAACAATTCAAAATCAAGTTCATCTTCATTTGAGCTAATTTCACTTCCGAAAACCACTTTTTTAGGGTTTCTAAACTATAATACTTTTGCCACGATCCAATCCGAACCAATGTTGGGGACGTTGTTTCAATACCATAGTTGAACCATAGTTTCGGAGGGATATGGGATTAAATATTTTATCTCCATTTTAAAGTTTAACATTTTACACTTCCTAACAAAGAACACAAAGAGCTAAGGAACCAATTTACGAACCAATATTGCACTCTCATCAATTGGAGATATCGAAATCTAGCATAAACAGGGACTATCGCCTCTCGCTCGCCACTGGAGTTGCAACACGGAATGCCGTGGTGATTGAAATTCGCCTCTCACGTGCAAAGGGTTAATAATGTAATTTATGAATACTTCAATTTTTTTGTTATTGAATATAATAGGCATAGCATTTGAACAAGGAAAGGTATTACCAGTTCCTGAAACCATTCCATTTCGACTTACACAAAATATTGAAGACGGTATGGGTGTATCTGGCGTAGAGGGAACAATGAGACATTGCTGTGAGAAAACATTAACCGTATTACGTGATCAAAGACAAATAATTATAACATTGCTTCAAGTTCTTTTATATGATCCATTATTTAAATGGACTATAACACCCGCTGAAGCACGTAACATTCAAAGCGGCGGAACATCATCAAAATTAGTCGAAAATAATCAGTGTAAATATAATTTATGCTTTCATATTTTCTTTTCTTGTATTATATTTTTTATAGTAATCGCATAAATTAATAATATTCTACGAATAAAATTTAATATTTTATTGAAAATATATGAATAATGTAATATAATATGTTACATATTCATTGTATCATATTCGTACTACAGAAAAATATTTTAAAAATATTTATTATTGATAGGTTCTAGAGCAACTAATAAGACAGCAGAAAGAGCTCTTTTGAGAATAGAGCAAAAACTACAAGGCACTGAAGAAGGATTAGCATCTAGTGTATCTGGTCAAGTTGAAAGACTTATACAAGAAGCCCATGATCCTAGGAATCTTTGTCGCTTATATTGTGGATGGCAACCATACCTATAATATACCTATATTTCATAATCTTAAAAAAAAAAGCGAAAGATTTTATCCAAATGTGATATAAGTTTAGAAATCACTTATTTTATAACACTACTTTAAAAGTATGATATTTGTATTTTAAATTTATTTATTTTAAATTTTATACGAATTATAAATATAAATATGTACAGAGTGTCTCTGAAATATACAAGCGTGGTGTTTCTACATACAAAAATAAATCGAAGAAAAACGTTTTTTCATTTAAAGTTTTACTTATGAAAAAAAATGAGTTTTTAAACCATTAAGTACTTAATTAATAAAATAATTCTTAAAAAGTACTAATCTTATTCTTATTTATAAAATCATTCAAAATGCAGATTAAATACAGAATAAAGGAAAGTAATATCGATATTTCGGAAATGAAATAACAACAATAACAGGAAGCAAATCGTGGCATTGTCCATATTTAATAATACAGAAGTAGAAGTTCATAATTTAAAGCATCCAGTTAATATACGGATATCTGATGGGATTTCAAACTCATTTTTCTCGAGAACGAAGTCTTAAACGAAAAAGTGTTCTTTTTTCTTTTTCGACTTATCTTTGCATGTAGAATCACCATCCGACTGCATGTACCATAATTTCAGAAATGCTCCGTATAAGTAACACCACTTTAAACAAATAAAAAATGTATATAAAAGGTATTCTAAATATTGAAATTTTTATCTAAAGTATTTCTATCTATCTATATCTGTAAAACATTATTTTAATAGATTTAATCTTCAACCTTCAGTTGGCATAATGTATTATTTGAAATCAATAAAGAACTATTTTATGAATATTAAAATATAATTACTTAGGCATAAATTACGAATTGAATACATATAAAGTAAGGGATATAAAAACTACATTATATTTGAGTAATTTATTTTTATCATTAATTTACATAAAATGTTCTAAGACTCGTAAAAATTTAATTAAAGAAGTATATAGACGACAAAACATTATTAATATCAAAAGTACCTGTTGATGGTACATTAGTTAAACATCTGCGTATTGTTTCAATGTCAGGCTTATTTTTACACTTTAATTGTCTGAAATTATATTATACTCAAATTAAAATATACGTTTTATTAGATTAACATTATATAATATTTAAATATAATACTGTCAGTACATTAATTTATATTGTATTGCATTGTAAATTATAAATCTATATTTTTACTAGAAATATATATTTTTGTAAATATTACTTACTTATAAATTGGTAAATATCGTTTCACAAAAAATATAGCTAAATCTTCAAGGATGGGTTCAGAATGAAGAGCAACAAATTGTTCTCTGCATATCTATAAAAAATAATTATGTATCTATAAGAAAATATGAAAAACATTTGAATATCCAATTTATATTCATTTTACATTTGTTTATAATTTACTTTATATTTTGTGGACTGTTGGAGTACTATTAGATTTATACTATGTATTATATTCAAAAACATTGAAATGTATGGATGGTGCAGTAAATTACTTTACTTAGTAGTTTACTTACTTTGTTCATAGCATCTATGGTACAAGAATGAGTCCAAAAACAATCATGTACTGAGACAAAAGTAATATTATTTTTATTACAATGTAGCCCAGTAAGCATCATGTGAGTGGAATCTAGAGAGTGTATAAAGTTTGGTGCAAATGCATTTCGTTGTTTTATCCTATCAGGTTTCCTATAAACATTTCCAAAGATGTTACTTTTGAACATTACAATATTAGATACTAAAAGTAAATTGATGTATTTACAAAATTATATACTTGTACTAACCTATTATCATTAATATTGTTATTTAAAGATTTTTGTTTCATATAAGGTTGTATAATAGGAAGACCTAATGGGGTAACCCACTCCACATTTTCACAACAAATAGAAGAAATAATTTGAGCACATTCTGTGAACCAATCTTGAATTTCTCTTGCACTTTTAAACATTTTTCTTAAACTGTGAAATGTGCTTTCAGTTAAATATATACTAGCAGACCAAACATGTTCCTTTGGAAAGTTTCGCATATCTACACGAAATATGAATATTAAAATAAATTTTCATCTCTTTTTGGTTCGTAACAATATACCTTAAATCTTTTCTTTTTTTGTCCAAATATTCTGCATACATTGAAAAATGAAATTTACCTTTTAACTGTTTTGCTATTTGATGTTTTGCACCATATTTTGTTACACCATATACTGTTGTCATCACAGTTTGCTTTATAACTTTTCTTTTTACATATCCTTCCAATATTTGTGCAATTTTAACATTATTTTTTGCATCAATTTGTCGTTGTGTTTCAATCTAAAATGTAACTGAATATTTTTTTTTCCAAAAATATTTACGTATATATATTGCAAGCTACAATTTTGTGTAATACAGTAAACTTACAATTGACACAACTTCAGAATATACATCTTTTGGGGTATCAAATGGATGTAAATTAACACTTTCCGCACCAATTTTATCTTTACCAAGTGCTGCATAATGTTGAAGTCCATTACAACTGCCATCTTGATGTACTGGAAACGAAGACACATATTCTTCTACATTTGGTGTTTTTAATGCATTTGCTATTTCCATGCACCCAGCTAAAGTTTGCCATGGTGCCTCTGATTGTTTCCACCACATTTTACCCTTTACAATATAAATACCAGTTTTATTTAAAATTATTTCAAGTATCCTAATTTAAAAAAGCTGTGTAGGTTTATTTAGTATAAACATGTAATTATGAATTTCTTATGTAGCCATTTCATCTTGTCCTTTAATATATTAAAATAAAAAGCAATCCTTTTATTTGAAATAAAAACTTACTGTTAAAGGTTTAGTAGCACTGTCAAGTATATTATCCATATTCTGATTTGCATATTCAAGCCGTTCTTTAACAGAACCTGCTTTCTTAAAGTTAGTTAAATTAATAACATGTAATTTCAACCAATCTAATCCATTTGGACCTAAAGGTTTTCCCTTTCCAAATAAAAGTAAAGACCGGCCCAAATCAGATGATAAATGATTTAAATAAGGAGGTACTGGGTAAACTCTTCCTCTAAAATCCAAATTATGTGGGAGCCAAAATATTTTGTCTCTAAACTTTAAAAAAATAAAGAATTCACTATATAGAATGGTATAAATATATAAAATTACGTATTTAGTTATAAGAATTATAAAGGAATTAAAAATAGTCTAATATATACTTCATATGTAATTTAACCGTAATTTGCTTATCGATACAAAATTAATATATTTGAAAAGATAAAAAACATACATGATTGGCGATGGATAACTTATAAAGAGTATCACACCACAACGAATACATATCATACTTCTCTTGATTATATTGAGCTATTGCTATTGCTGCTTTTTGTTTCTCTTCAACAGTAGCATTTTTATTTATTGGACCTGGTGGAATTAGTACAGAAACTGATTGAGGAACATTTAATTCTACAGAACCACCATCTTGAAAAATCTAATTAAGAAACACATACAAATGGAAATTATTTATAATAATTATAATTTGTATTCATTATCAATAAGAGCTATTAGACAATTATTCTAATATCAGAATTACCTTAATTACAATATCGAGTATAGCAGTATTAATTTTCCATGGAATAGAACTAAGCTGATTCAATGAATCAAATATAGGAAATAACTGTTCTGGTTCTGTATTTTCAAATTTATGCCATAAGCGATCCTAAATAAAAAATATAAATAGTATACATTTCTCTTATATAGTATAATGTTGAAGATAATATATATATTGTTGTATAACATATATATACTTAAAAAATAAATAAAAATTGCAAGCTTACAAAATCACTTGAGATTCTTATAAAATCAGTTTTCGTTATAAGATATCCTCCTAAATGTATTGAAACCCATGGACTTGGTGGACTATAAGAAGGTAGAAGAAGTGATTTAAATGTTAATGTTTTTAAATGTACCTTTCTATATAACTTTGATACCAGAGGATGTGGTTTAATCTGTAACATAAAAATAAATTTTATGTATTAAAAATATTTAAATAATATTTAATTTTTTCTCTAAAACTCTCAGATATTAGTGAGTTCAATAACCTTCCCCATAAAACTAGCTGAAAATATTGGGTACTATAAAACTTTGAATATTCCAATATTTAATTAATAATATTCCATACAAACCTGTTCTGATAAATAATTTCCTTTGTTCCTAAACAATGTATAAAATGCAGGGATTGAATATTTTAAATCTTGTCCTTTTAAAATGTCAGGTTTAAGCATAATATCATTCAAGATAATATGATACAAAAATTTGCCAATATTTATTATTACATTTATAGGCCAATTTACAGAGGTAAAATTTAAAGGTGTACCATATTTTGTTTCCTTATACTCAAAATATTCCCATACAGTACGATTATTCATATTATTTAAATGTGGCATTTTTTCAGGATGTAAGTACCATTCAAGGTATTTTGAATAAATATTAATAATTTTATCTAACACTCCAGTTTGTTTCTTTATTTCAATCTATAAATTAAGATTATAAAAATTGAGTGTATGTGTATGAATATTATAATGACAAAGTACACAAATATTTTATCAACAAATGTATAAATATAATTTATATATGTCGGAGATGAAAGGATACTTGAACTCTCGTTTCAGTTTCACGCTGAAGATTTTCTCGAAACATCAAAAGTCTTGCCCTTGGTTGAAACAAAAACGGCATTGATATATTTTAAATTTACAAAATTAATAATTTTTTAATGTACCGAGTCGTTGTATGTTTGTCGGTTTGTATGCAGTGTTATAGGATATATATGTCGGAGATGAAAGGATACCGGAGCCTTCCCTCTGGAACTTCGGGAAAATCCGTAAAATTGTAATTAAAGCTTACAGTTATAATTAAACAATTTGCCGTCATTCTGCCCAATTTAATCAGCCATGTCACTGCGCCACGCCAGAAAAATTACTGAAAATTCTCAATGCGAGAATTGATTGTAATTTTAATAAATAAAAAAAAAAAAAAACAATTCTGCCCAATTGTACTTGGTTGCGATTTGTGATAATAAACTTAGGCTCAAGGCGACCATCAGCCGCCGAACGTAGCCGCGGTCAACGGGACGGGCGCTTCGTCTAACAAAGGTGTGGAGTGATATTATGACCCTTATTAAAGGAAATACCCATAGAGGTACCTGACAGTAAAACATTCTAACGGTTCCTTCGGACAATAAATAAAACCATGCCAACGGTTCCTTCGGGCAATGAATACCAGATGTTGAGGCACTTACATAGTACAAGTCCAGTTAGCCCGAGGACCCGCTATAAAACCTGGGTTTTTTCGATAATTAAGATTTTTCAAACGGACAGGCAGTCTTTGTCCCAAATTGACCAATTGACAGCGACGTCAATTTCCCTTACTTTCTGAACGACGGCTATACTCAACGAATCCGATTATCTCGTGTCCTTAGACACATCCCATCATAGTTTTCCTCTGTGGCATCATTGGAACGAAAATTCATTCTTTCTTGAGATTCCACCGATTAAGGGAGCAACGCCTGACGATCAGTGAGTTTGAGTCAGAGCAAGTATATCTTTCATCCCGTTGACCGTGGATTCGTCATCGAACCTAAGACCAACGTCGCTAACATCGCAAGTGCCCAACCACCGCTGTTGATTGTCGAATCAGTGGTGTCCATACCCGTAGCATCAGACCGTACCGTCGTTATAACACAGCGATGGCCAATTCCAATGAAGATCTAGCAAACGCCCACAACCCTATTCCTGACACTTCTCCGACATATAAATAGTTTCATACCTCATACTTCTTATAAATGTATTTTCCCAATGCAATGTATAATGATTTAAGAGATGAACTAAAAGTTTCTGATCCTGCAGCTAATCGTCTAATTTCACGTAATATGGCATTTATGTAGTATTCTCTATCCAAAACTTCTAAAAATGGATACAAAATCATCAGAGTATTATGAGATTGACACTCCTTCTGTTTTAAGCACATCAAATTCCTTTCAAAAGCTGCCAATGCTGCATCTTTCCAATAATTTTCTAGTTCCATAACTTTTGTTTCCTGATATACGATAAAGAAACCATTAGTACTATATCAAATCTTGAAGATTTATAAAAAGCATTTGTATTTATAAAAGCAAGTGTAATGTTTAAGTATAAAAATTAATATATATTTGAAATATTAGGCAATAGAATATTGCATAATAATATCTTACCAGATTAGTGTTCATATCTTCCTTGCATACTATAATACTTGGTATCTGTGTTTCAATTTTTAATTCAGTTTGAAGCTGTGTTTCTAACAAATTTTTTAGTTGGTTTATTGTTAATATTTCTTTTGCTGGACTTTCACAGCTACTTGCCATTTGAATTTCTTTTAGAAGTTTACATCTATAGTTTCTATTTAATGTAGCGTATGCTGGTTCAAAGTCTGGTATTAATATCCTAATTGCCTTTAATATATTTTTTTCCTGACTAATTTTAAAGTATGACTTACTAAAGATATCATCGAAAGATATATTGTAATTATTCATTTCAACATTTAATTTTTTGAGTAATTCTGCAAATGAAATAGATTATTATAGTATATTTTCCTTTATACATGCAAGTTCAATCATATTAAAAATTTATATGCAATAAAATATGTATATATAATTACCAATTTGTTTTTTATTTACAGTCTCATTTCCCAAAGCATCAAATATATATCCATAAGTTTGGGATGTTGGTGTTAAAGAATCATTTTTTATCATATCATATAACTCTAAAACTTTTCCTATTTGTCTTCTGGAAGCATATGCTTCCAAAAGTATATTGTAAAGCTTAATAATTTCATTACATTCCAAATTATTTGTAACATATTTCCTACATTTCATTAAGGTTCTGTTTGCTCTGTTTAACAATCCACAACTTAAATAAACTTGTATATGTGCTAATAAACTTTCAACATAATTTTTTACTCTATACTCGTTTTCAGTTTTACATATTTCCATCTTCTTGTGTGCATTACCTCTGAGAGAAACAGTTTTGTTAGTAAAAGTTATCTTTAATTAATGTTACAAAATAATACAATACTAATTATATGTGCAAAACAAAATTTAGTAAATAATAATAATAAATATTTTATAAAGTTACAATATTCAACAAAAGTTAAAGTAAGAATTAAAAGAGAAAAATATATCATGAAAATTTTATATTATTAAAAATTGTTTATATTTCTGCACAAGACAATTTCAATATGATCATTTTCAAAATAAAATGATAATTATAAAGTTTAATACAGTAACAAAAATTAAATTTTATAATAAACTAAGAAAATCTCATATCATATTGTTTGTAATGTGTTGTAATGTTTAGTAATGATTTTAATAAGTAATAATCTACATGCTACATGACTCTACACATGTACAAAATCACAAAGGAAAGATATTGATAAAAATAGAGCTATCAAATTGATAGTATAATATGAAAACAAATATTTCAAAATCACATAATTTCATTCTTATAATACATACGTGCTTAACTTTAACACATTCTCCAACTTCTGATCTTTCAATTTGGTCTGTTTAATAGAATGAAATGTGGAATCTTTTTGAAGCATATTATTCTTGATTGCATTACCAATATTCAAATTATCTTTCATTTCATTTTCAGTAACTATATCTACATTATTTTCCTATTAATGAGTTATAAAGTAAATAAATATATAATCTTGTTATGTTATAATACTTAAATAATGTAACATTATGTTTGAAAAATCTTTTAAAAATTCAATTTTCAACTGTAAAATACTTTTTAAGTTGTAATTTAGAAAAACTGATTTCTGGTGTATCACAATAATATTGTGCTTGACACTATGGATTAATATTTTTATTTACAGAAATAAATTATTGTTTATGAACTAAACTTTTTATAAAAATAACAACTTATTTTTTTTATTGAGATCCAAATTTACATATACTTTAATTTCTAAATAATTATGTTTAATATTCTGTTTAATATTTTAATATTTAAAGTAAAGCAAATAAATTAACACAATTAATTAGGAATAAATTACTGTAACTTACAATATTTAAATAAATTTCAGTATCACAAAAATCATGATAATTTTCATTCATATATTTTGAATCAAAGAGCTGATTAAGTGTAACATCTTTACTTTCACATGAATTATCTGTAGTGATGTCAGGATTATCAACAAGCATGGGTAAATCAGATGCTGTTAACTTTTCTATTTCAGTCCTCTTAGTACTTGCTGTTTTATTTGTTACTATAATAAAAAGGTACAATATTGCAGAATAATTTATGTCAATATGTGAAACACATTTATGTAAATATAATATCAAATTTTACCTGCTAATAATTCGGCATATTTTTTTGTTCTTTGCTTTTTTCCTTTCTTTATTGGTGAATGACTCAATATATCTACTGTTGTTGTACCATAAATACGAACTTGCTGGTATTTGATAGCTATAAATAAAATGAATGTACATTACAGTTATAAGCTTGTAAACATGAATAATTAAAAAATGTATGTGAATGTGAAACACCAAATTCATATCTAATATCTTATACATATAATACATATTTACATTAAATATTACGTGGCATATATTTAAGATAATATCTATTTGTTAATAAATAAATTTATTATGTCAAATACTAATTATAACAAATTTCTTATTTTTATACTTGTAATTTTTTAAAAAGGTTTATGTGGTTTATGTGGTAAAGGTGGCTTATTTGTATATGACATTTTTTACTAGTTGTCACAATATACAATATACTGACAAAATTAAACTGTCAAACTCTAGGACTTCTTGTTTATTATATTATTCCTATATACATTATTTCCAATTATACATTATTATTTTCTTAGTCATATAATGTTGCACTGTTAAAAACAGATAATTCCAATAAAAAATTATATTAGTTTCCCAACTAAGTTTTAAAATTATTTATCAAAATGATTTTCACTTTATTCATATTTACGTTGCTTTGCATTATGAATTAAATCCCCTAATATATTTACCTTTTACTTTGTATAAATACAATTTTTTGTGTATCTTTATTATGAAACTTCATAACAAACATCATGAATACTATTTGATTTTACTTTTGATCTTTCATTTCCACGGTCAATTTTTGAAACTACTATATATTATATATTTGTTAGGAAAATCATTTCCAAATGATATGCAAATTTTCTTGAGTGCTTTATAGCTTGTAGTTCAAGCTTCGATTGTTACAGTAAAGAACAAAAGAAAATTTAATGGATAATCAGTACACAAAACACCATATTTTTAGAAAATACAATTAATTTTGACAAAAACAGTTATAAATAGATATAATATATACACTACCATGTATAAGTACTTAAACACTTAATGTAGTCCAATTAAAACATTGATATTCTTATTATATTTTCAATATTATGACAGAAGATTGTTGCTCTACTGTTAATTCTTTACTTCTTGCCATAATTGGGATCAAATGTTCTGCTAAATTGATATTGAAACAAAGAATATATCTGTGCCAATCAAGTTTCATATTCATTTTTAATAAACAGCTGGCATTTTATAAAATCTATATAAACTTTTAGAGTGTGGTTGCAAATACATATTCCAATCATTTAAAGATCCCAACATTGAACAGGTATACTTAAAGTCATTTAACTTAGGTATTAATGCACAAGCAATTCTTGGGCATCTTCAATTGATACATTTTTATTTATACTAATTAATATCAACTATCGTTTTCATCCACATCTAATAACTATATATGGTAGTCCGAGGTAAGATCAGAAGCGAAAATTAGTATAAAGTTCTATTTGAAATATATTTTATATATTTATAATAATTTGGAAATGTTCAAATACTTATGCATGATGGCGTTTGTCCATATAAGAGATGACTGTTATCAATATGGTAAAAAATATTTAATGCAAAGTTATTATTAATGTAATATACATATTGTACACAAGTATGAATTTTAAACATTTTTTTGCCCGCCATCGCAAATATGTCATACCAAATAACAGCGCTCAAAGTGGCTATCTTAAAATCAACTTTCGCAGAAAATGATATGCTAATGATAAATTTATTATGTTAAGTAACACATTAAAAATTTTTCTATATCTATCATAATAAAATTTCATAAAACGCTTAGGTCTAATAGAAACGCAATCATGTGTGAAAAGCAGCACGAGATTTTTCAGGTTAATTACGTTTATTATGTAAATATCATTGAAATGGGAAAATATTAAAAATTACATAACGTTTTAATAATGAAATTATAATTGATAAATATTTTAAAATATTATACTATAACCTGATCATGTAATAACTTAATAATCTCAAAAATTGAAACTTTAAATGATACAAACCCTAAAATATGTACATATATAAATTACTTCAATCTCATTTTGTAGCCGGCAGACAAAAAGTAATAAAATACTTATATATATAAATTATTCATAAAACTGAATTATATACAATGTAAACATACATTTTGATATATTTCCGTGGTAAAAGTTACAGAAGGAGCATAGACGCATTGATCGCTGCATCATTATTACTTGCTTTGGTATGAAGAAAACACCATGTGGAGATATTCGTTCCGTAACTCGTGTTATTAAAAGTTTGTACATTTTTATACGATTACATAAAGTTAACCACTAACTATGTAATAATTAATCATCTCACAGATAATGATAAATTTATATAGGAAAATTATCATTATTTACAACATAATATAACCCACGAAATGAAAAGTAGCATTTCACATTCACGAACAAAATGAACATGCAGTTAATAGATGGCATCTTGTAGAATGGAAATTCTTAAGATTTTATACTCATTTCAGACAGAGAAAATTTCATATTTACTTGCTGATTAAATATGAATTGTTAATTTAGTTTTAATCTACAACACATCATATTGTTAAATTATAATATGTAGCAATATAAATTGTTTTATCGAATTTTAAATTATTAAAATGGAAAGTGTAAAATTAGAAAAAAGTTCTTTTTTTGTAATAGTTACAACTAATTCCATTCTGCTAAAGATAAATAATAATTTTTGCAATATGAATGGTGAATGGTGAAAGAACCAAGTTACAGCTTATTGAATTTCTAACAATATTATTTCATTTTTCTGTTACACTCATATGATACATTATGTTACAACGTATTATTATACAAACATAAAATAAATGCATATTGAAAATTGTCAGAAATATCAATTTTAAATTTCTAAAATTTTTAAATTTTATTCACAAAGTTGAAATAACATTTTAAACATTATTACATATTTTAAAAAGATTTTCTATATCTTTTTTCTCATATTCTAATAAAATAGAAAAGACTTTAACAATGCACTAGATAGAGTTAAAATACGAAATATGTATTGATAAGTTAATATAGGTTATAAGAGCTTTCTACTTAGCATCTTCTTTATTTATAGATATTATAAATTTATAAAATGAAATTTTATATGTTATGAAAATATTTTAATTTTAAATGTTAAAGTCATGAAATGCAATTGCATTAAAATTCAGTATATGTATACATATTTATTATTAGTATTAAAAGTTGCATCTTGCTAAGTACCAAAAACGACCGCTATATGTCGCTACTAAATAGCATATACCTTGAGTTCAGTTTTTTAAAAATCCAAATGTGGACTTACCTAATGATACCATAATCACTTGTTCGCTGATCGAATGAGAAACAGTACGTTCTTCTTTACACGTTGATTGTTATACACAAAGGATTAGAGTACAAATATTACTTATGTAAGTAAATATCCAGATTGTCTTTCTGTAGTTTATTATATTATATTTTATGTTTATTAATAACATATATTTATTTTCTATCTTTTAGTAATTACAAATATTGTATTATTTATTTAACGAACATATTTGTGTTATTCACTTAATTTATGCCCTTTTTTGTTAAATGTTATAAAAAATACTTCCTTCTAAATAAATGTTAATATACATTTGTAAAAGTTATTATCATATTTTGTTAAAATTACTACTTCAACAACTTTGTTATGAAAGTTCAACATTTTCTTTATTATTGTTTATGATTAAAAACAAGAACATTTCTTTTATTATTTATTGCTGTATTAGTAAAATGATACATGACTGAAATATATATAAAGATGACGGCTTCATTAGTGTACATTGAACTGTTTTCATTTTGAATCATTAGATCTTAATTTATGTTTTAAAATGGTGGTCAGTGTGCACTAACTATAATCATGACTTAAAATGGTACGCTGGAAATTACTTTGAAATTAATTATTAGCATTATGATATTTTCAATCTTATAAGTGGTAAATTACTTATATAATTGAAGTAAATAATATTACAAAATAAGTACAGTATTGTAAAAATTATAATATAAATTTTCTTGTTATAAGTAAAACATATATATCGTTGTTTAGTGTTTAACATATAAGATTAATATCATGTACATATAAGCATATTCATATTCAACAATTACAAATATTTTCTTTATGAAATATGTAATATCATTTTGAAACTATTATAATATAAATATTTTATAAGATACAATTCGATAGAAATAGAAAAATGATTTGTTCGGAAACAATAAGAAAGTGAAATATATTAGGAAAACCATATAAAACGGAATATTTTATTGTGTTATGATTGTATCAAAATAAAATTATATTAATAGTAAGAACATATTTCATTATTTAAATAAAAATATAATTACGATTCTCATGATGAATAAAGTAGGTAGTCATTTATTAGAAAACATTTAACAAACTGTATTATGTTTATATATTAAATGATATATATTATATGTAAGATCTTTATTATAATATTTACAAGTATACTACTACAAAAGTTAGATTTTGTTACACTAGGAACAGATGGTTTTATGTGAACCATATGGCTCCATCAAACGGCACTTGATGTGCATCTGAGATCTATAAATAGCTAAAATTTGAACTCTTTGTAACATACAATAAAGAAAAGTATATTCGCCTGAAAACTACAAAATATGGAGTTAAGATTATCATATATATTACTTAGTTATACAAAATATTAGGACGAAAAGTATAGAATGTAAAAAAAACACAAATGTTTATATATTTGAATTTTTTCTTTCTTTCCTTATTCACACTATTGCGTGTATGTGCACACATATATATGTATGTACACGCGCTCACACGTATATACATGTACACACGCTCGTATATCATACACATATTAATTTAAATACGCATAATTTGAATTATTTATATGATTAAATGTATTTAAAACTATACATTAAAGGGAATTATTTTTGATAGTTGTTATTCAAACACAATGATTTTATTCATTAACTATAAAAGCTTTTATTATTGTGATAATTTATTAACAAGGATGGTTTACTTTATCCATCAAAGAGTCATCAGTAATGACCTCTTAACTTCTTATCTCAATAACAGCACATTCAATTAATTGATCAAAGGAAGCATTTCAGTTACATAGCATATACTTTTGTAGCTATAGCAATGACATAATTTTCAAATTATTTAAAGAATGTAAGAAAACAATAAAAAGAAAATAATTAAAAATATTCAAGAAAGATATACACACTCAGTATCATGGAATAAAATTAATATTTTTTATTTCAGACAATTCTTTTAAACCCAAGACATTAATTAACAATAATTGAAAATGAAATATATGTTAATACTATTTCTGCAGTTACTTTGTATAGATCTGAACAATGCTAGAGAAATTACGTAAGTTCTTTCATTATTCAATTAATATAATTAAAGTAGTTATTTTATATATGATTTTATATTAACAACAGTTACATAAAAATGGAAAGTCAAATATCATCTTGTTGTCCATCATGAATTTTTGTTAAGCTTCTGTTATTACAATATAGTTAATGTAATATAATTTTTAGACATGAAGATATTAAAGATGCAATGTTAAGTTTAGTACACATGATGCGAGAAAATACTGAAAAATTAGAAAGGCATGAGGCACGAGAACGTCAACTGGGAGAACAATTAAAAAAAGCAATTACAGTATTGACAAAACGTATGTCAACTATCGATTCCTTAAAATTACAATTGACAAAACTTGATGAAAAAGTAATGGGAATAGAACAGTTAATCTCTCAGGTATTTGATAATTAACAAAGTAGTTCTAAGTAACCAATATTAGAGAAAAACTACTTTAAATTTACGTATATTTATCATATTAATTTTTGAAAAAGTTTATAATGTGCAACTTTTTTAAAAACTCACATTTCTACAGCAAAACTTTATATATTTTTGCAATAATACATACATGTATTATTGTATATAATGTACATATAATATATATATAATATAATATGTTATAATATAAAGAAAAATTTGTTCCTATTTCATTTAGAGAGATGAACGAGAAAGAATACAAATGCAAAAGACTGTTGATGGTTTAGAAGATTTAGAAAGTCGTTTAGAGGGATGGCTTACAGATATTGAAAATAAAGTATCAGAAGTAAATAATAGACCAGATACTACATTACCTCCACTAGATAATCACGCTCATATTATTTCAAAATTAAATAATACAGAATTATTGTTAATGGAGAGAATTTCAAAAACAGAGTCGCTTTTAAAATCTGAAGCAATAAAATTAAAAGAAGCCACAAATGTTCAATCAGGAACAACACAAGCATTATTGACTGAGGTAAATAACATGTTTAAATTTTCATTTAAAAACTTATTAAAATCATATGCTCTGTAGATCCAAGATATTGGTACAAAGCTTAGTGATCTCGAAGTTTCACTGGAAAAAATTAAAGAACAATCACAAAACATAAAAAAGAAATTACAAGAACCACAATTTGATGCCATCTTAAATATTGATAATTATACAAGAATGCTACCTTCTATAAAGAAACATTTAGATGATACTTCTGATCAAATTAAGGAATTACCACAGTATGTATCACTACTCTTGTCAACAATATGTTGTTATGAAACATAAAAGAAAATTTTTTTAACATTGAATATACAAACTAAAAGGTTTGTCAGTGCACTAAGTTCATTTGCATTTGTATTAACATAATTTTATTTCCAATTTTTATGAATAATTATGAATTAATCATAATTGTAAATCGCTATTATGTATAATTTGATTTAAAATTTTTCTTTGGAAATAAGAAATAATGAATATTAAATTTTATTTAGGATTACTGAAATGCAAACTCTACATAATGAAACTCAAACACTTTTGCAAGAAGCTAAGCATACATTAAAAGATATTATTACTAAAGGACTTAATAACATTGAAAATAAATTAACAGAAAGTAAAGATGAAATAAAAGATAATATAGGAGCACTTAGGTATTGTTATGTAATAACGTACTTCTGACACATTTTAGTTCAATTATTTTAAAATTGTAATTTATTTATGACATTCCCAAAATATAATTTATATTATTATCTTGCTTATTCTTTTCACTTGATTATTAACTATAATTCAACATTTTTATATAAAATTTTAAGCATCATCACTATGTGTCAACATAAAATAACTTTTTATACACATAATAATTTCCTTAATCTTATATTTTCAAAATATTTGTATTTATAATCGTATTCTTTAAATTGAACAGTACAAGCATTATTAACAGTTATATTCCTCTGAATAAAAATGTATTATGTATGTAAATACTATGTATTTTGCGCAAGAATATCATATATAAATTACTAATTAGTTAATATTATCTTTCTAAATATAACAATTCAATAATAATAAAATCTTATTGAGTATTTCGGAGGTTTTAGAATGGACTTGGCAAATAATGCTGAACATGTAAATCAAGAATTAAATGATCTTGAAAAAGGGCAATCTGTAATAGTATCAATGGCTGATCATGTCCTAGATACTAAAAGAAGAGTTGAATATGGTGTGCATCAAATTCTTCTAGAGGTAGGAGATTTAGTGAAAGCACAAGGTACAAATATTAATAATACTCTAAATCAAAGATTTGATGGCATATCAAATGATATTATGGACAATCAAAATGGAGCTTTAGCAAATTTAACTACTAAGATGGAACAAGAAATGAATCAGGTAATGATTAAAAATATATTTTTCTAAAAAACTATTATTGAGCATTAAATATATTATATTTATCAAATTTATTTGTATTAAATTTTTTTTAAATAAAAGGTGTGGCGACAAATAAATGTCATGTATCAACAAATGACAGAAAGTGCAAAAGCATTAGACAAATTACATAAGCAAAATGAAAAATATGTTAATGGTACAACTTCTACCATGGGAGGAATGGAAACTAAAGTAAGAATTGATATTGAATAAAAAAAATGCTTAACATATTACTTTAGATACTTATATGCGTGTATTCCTACAGGTAAGCGAAATAACAAAACGCATGACCGAAGTTGATGATAATTTAAATTATCTATTGGGAAGACTCTCATTGGTGACACAAGAATTTAATCAAATTAAAACAGGATTAGGTAATGCACTAGATAATATTAAAGCATCATTTAAAGAAGTTCAAGATAAAGCAAATGATTTAAGACATCCAGGACCACACCCAATACCTGAAAATTACAAAGAATTTAATGAATCTGATAACAATAAACCGGATGGTAAGCTTTTACCACATACTAACGAACACATTTTTAGTCCTCAAATTAATTAAACTTCATATTTTTAAAACTTTAATGTATAACTTCAAGAATTAGGCTATTTTATTTTTGTGCTAAATGTAATATGAAAATTTCTTAACACATTTCATCTATTTAATTTAATTTTTATTGGATTTTTTACGAACTAATTTAGAAATGTTCCCTCTCTAAAGTTTAATAATTTTTATTTGAAACGAAATATTTGTTTTAGTTGTGAAAATAAAATAAAACAATATCAATTTTATATCAAGGATATTTTCATCGTTAATGGCACATATCAAGTTATGTTCAGGATTTGTTTTCTACATCACTAATATATGTATTAACATTCATGATAATAATGTGTATCATCATCATATGTTATATAAGTGTTTGAAAATGTATCATTTTAACTTCTGTTTAATGATAATGAACACATAATTTAAAAATATAAATACAAATGATCTTTATCATTACGTTTCAACTATACTTTGAGCATTGTAATTTTTAAATATCATGATATGTATAACACAAACTGTTTTTAATATATTGTTATAAATAATTATTATATAAATAAAATACAAATAATAATTAAGATTTACAATATATTAGAGTCATTAAAATATAAGAAGCCTGGATCAATATATTTTTATACTGCCACACTTTATAAATTTATAAGAAGTTTAATCAAAAATAAAAATATGAAAGTATGTAAAATAATAAAATTGTAAATATATATAGTATTATGCATAATAAAATATTAATATATACTTCCATACAAATTCCCAAGGTACAGTTTCATACATCTTTACCAAAGAAATTTTTCTACTCTTAAAATAGTATTCCACTTTGGATTATTTAAGGAAAATACAATGAAAATAAAGTAAATTTGCATGCAAAATATAAGTGAAAAATATAAAAAATAAAAGTAAATATAAAGTGAGTAAATGATTTTTTCTTCTATTACATGTATTACAGTACATTTACCAATATGAGTAATTCATATTTACTATTCCAAATTTTAAATTTTTTATAGAGTGCTATAATTTTATTGTATGTAACATACACATAGGCATCCGCAGATATCTACATATCCACATACTTTTATTTAATTATTTAATTTTATAAATCGTTTGTCACAATTTGCATTGAAAACAATTTTTAAATTTATATTTTAGATACCACTTCTTAAATAAATATGATTAAATATTATGCAAACAAATTAACCCTTTCTCAAAAACAATATAAATTAGCATTTTATGAAAAAGACATGTACATTGTCATAAAACAGATTTAAAATAATACTAAAACTATGTTTGTGAGAGATACTAAATAGCAGAGAATTATTTGTAACTACTATATGTAATATATATATAATTGTATAATACATATCACTAATCCCATTATATTGTTATCTTCTTACCATAATCAAAATGTATTAATTGACTATATATATACAAGAAATGAATTCATTGCTAATGATTGGTTTGTACATTGTAATGGATTAATCTTTGTTACTTTTTATTTCTAACTGCACATAATGGAAAAATTAACATAATATATTATTTTTACAACAATAAGGTTTCATATCATCATTCATCTATTTCATAATTGTATTTTGTACGAAAATTTTAATTATAATTTTCACTTTTTATATTAAATACAATTTAGAAATATTAATAGTACGTATGTTGAAACTTACTATGTTTTGAATATAATGTTATACAAATTGGTATTTTTATTTCTTTAATTCTTTGAGTAAACAACTTGGTATAAAAATGAGATGTAGTAAAATTCAACTTTGTAAAATTGTATTTTTTTCTTTTATATTATAATGAAACTTTTTTCAAGCTGCATAAGAAGTCATTATATTTATTTTATATAAACAATTTTATATATTACTACATTTTAGGGATATTATACAATTATCATATTTGCATTTAAACTTCATTACATTCGCTCATAATATGGTGTTCTCACTATACTTCACTTAAAAATATAATTTTATATGTACATTTAATAACGTTAAATTTAATGTATAATAGTATTTATTATATACTGTATAATCCTAATGTATTAGTTTTCTATAATTTGTTATTATAGGTCCACTATATCCAGCTAAATAAAAACTAATATTTCATATATCTAGAAAATTTTATAAATATCGAATAACTTAAATATTTAGAAAACTGTGATTATATCGAATGTTGTTTATCTCATAATCAAGGCATAAAAACATCTGATTTTCAATTAAATATGCAAATACAATTTTTTATTTTTCCAAATATTAAGTTTAAATTTTGATGCTAATTATGCTATTATAATAATATTATAAATACTAAACCTTTTTAATTACCTTGAAACTAATCACAAAACAGTTTGAAAAAATGTAAATGTATGAAATATTTACACAAAATTATATTAACACTTTTTGTTAACACTTTCATTAAATCATCCACTATATAACATTACACTGCAAAATATAGACATAATCAAAAATTATTCATTAGTAAATTAAAGATTTATTATAAGTATTTTTTTATATAGATAGGAAAATACCAAACAAATCTTAGAACACAACTTTGCAAATTGTACACACAATTATATTATGTCAATGTTTTTAACATTTTCTTTCGTAACAATACAAAACAACTTTTCTTAGGAAATGGGAAATCATACTAACTTAATATGTTGCACGTATAAGTGGAAAGTAACATTTTATAAATGCTGCTTATAATTGCTTAGTAAAAGTTTAACTTTAGTTATATAGTTATTAATTTCTTTTATAAGACATGTGATAAATATACAGCTTAAATTTTTTATTTTAAAAATTGAAACCAATGATTTGAAAATGTATAAATTCGTCAAATTTGTAGATTTGTTATAATAACAACGATTATGAGATAATCACTATACATGTGTTTTACATAATATTAAAAATTTGGATATGTGTCAACTGAAAAGAAATATACATACTTTAAAACAAATATATATGCACTTCTTTAACTATAGTTTAAGCAATGATTACTATTTTGCCAGAAAAAATAAAAGTTTATCAGAAAATTAAATGATTATCTTCAAATGTTAAGATGAAATTAATTATATTTATATATATTAATATATTATAAAATATATATATAGTGTATTATTGTTTACGGTAATTATCTTGCAAATATAATAATTTTCAATCATTTAATTTATGAAATGAACTTGGTAGGTGAATTGATTAATAGCAAATTGCTATGAATTTTACATATTTAATAATTTGGATTGTTGAGCATATTAACAAAATTAGAATTGAATTCACAGATGAATTTCAAATTTTTAATGTTATATGATGAAGTATACCAACTCGTTCCATATATTTCTTTATGAGAAAAAAATGTATAACTTGCTAAAAATTTATCATAATTTTTGATAGTTTTATATTTTTGAGCTGTTAATATGTAAGCTATATGAATTGCATTGGATACTTCACATTAAAGCATATTCATTAATCATAATGGACGACCATTTATATTATATATGAGAAAGATTAACAACTAACATCGACTGCTTGCTTTACAGTACATTAGATACATTAACAAGCTCCCATGATAAGCTTTGGTTATTTTAGTAACATTGTAGGTAATTTTTATTACAACTCTTTGCAGTGCTACATTTCTAGATGACATTTTATGTTTTAATTAGATTATTTAAGTTTCTAGAATATTTTTATCAGTAAATACCTAACAATGTAGTAAGTCTAAATCATTATTTGCATAGTTTGATGATTCTCTTAACTGTCTACTTTCATACTGAATTGTTGCCCACATGTTGTTACTATTAATATAACTTATGTGGATATCTCTAGCAGAAATATATTAGCACAGCAAAGAAGTGTTGATTGTAACCTATATACACCCCCAAATGCATTGGAAACGTCATTAAAAATGCCTACCCTATGATAAGCAGTGAGTTAGAAAGTTATAACATATTGCACATACTCAAGCTGAGATTTTCTTACATATTATAAAAAGTGATGTAAGGTCTCAGCTGAGCAATTATTAATGCCATTTTCTTTATTAATCTTTTTTTTTACAAAAGAATTATTTAAATAAAGCTATGTAATTAAATTCGGAGTATTGGACGCATTATATCGGAATGCATTACATTAATTTTCTAAGAGCGATGAAGAGTGCAGGATACTTGTAATTCGTTTATATTTATTTCTGAATGCATATAATATACAATTGCCTTGGCAGTTTATAAGTACTGAACAACATTATATATTCAATGAACCACATTTTTGGATAGTTACTGTTAACTCAGTTTAAAGAGAAATGTCTCTATATAATCTAAATAAAATCAAAATGTATATTTACTAAATATTTATGTATTTATTGAAATATAAGTAATAAATATATTATATTTATATGTATAAAAAAATATAAGATATATGAGATAAGCATAAGAACATTAATAAATATTGTCAATTATTTTTATGATTTTACAAGTTATGCCATTATAAAAAATGCTGGAAATTTGTGATAATGAATGGATATAAGAAAATGTAATATTTATATATTTTTGAAGTATCCATACACTCTTTTCTGAATTATACTCTTAGAATTTGTCTAAGATTAAGCAGCTGCTAGCTTGAATCACTGGATGTAGATATGCGCAGCTGACGTTTGCTACGCCTTTGGGGGTGTGAGTGGTCCTAGCTGCTAGTAGAAGCAATAGGACTAACAGGGCTCAAAGGACTACGTGCAGGATCCCTGAGACAACCCGTCAATGTAATAGCTACTTTGCGACTTCCAGCATCATTACGATGTTCACACAACCAAATTCCTTGCCACGTACCCAAAGTCAATTTGCCATCAGTAATTGGAATACTCAATGAAGAGCCCAGAAAACATGCCTTTACATGCGCTGGCTATAAATAATATAATTATATCTATGTATAAATTTATAAGTCTATTTTTATAAAGTTACTATGTTTATAATTAAAAAGAAAAAAGCTGAACTTTCGTTTTAAAATGATATGCTATTAAAAAAATATAATTATCAGCATATTGTTTTCTCTTATATTTAATTGCATTATTTTATTAACATAATATTTATAAACTACAACAAAAATTCACAGATCTATATATATAATGCACAGCATAATTTAATTTCAGAAATAATAAAAGATATTTCATAAACTTACCATATCATCTGGTCCTTCACAACTGTGTCTATAGGCCAAACCTTCAGGAACTATTTTATTAAGCATCATTTCTACATCATCTCTAACATCTGGATCCCAATTTTCATTTAGTGCTAAACTTGCTGATGTGTGAAGAACTAAAAAATAATGGAAACTATTTATGCTATAGGAAAATATCTTTGTAATACTTATATTAGTTCCATGAACATTTTATTACTTCGTCTGGTTAATATAATTAGTTTACTCAATACATTACCTATAAATATATCATTTTTATTTCCACAATAATAATAATAATAATGTAGAATTTTTAATAAAATGTTATTGTTTTAACAATTTGTTAAAATGTAGAAAAATGTATACATTTTCTAATTTTACCATGGTAATTAATAGTATCTAATATTAACATACTTTTCTACGTTTTTTTTATCTTATCTAGTTTATATATATCATTAAAGGTTATCAGTAATAAAAAAGAATATTTCGTATTCTTCTTTTTAATAGATTTTAGTATATTATTTAATTTTCTCTTGGATTGTAATCCAAATTAGTAAAAATAAAAATATTTGTAAATAAATGTTTATTGCTTTGTACATACATACATAAACATTATATATATATATAATAATATAGTATTATATATATACTATTACATGTAATATTAGTATACATGTGGATACGTATATTAGCAAATATGTATACATATACTACGC
This sequence comes from Bombus impatiens, assembly GCF_000188095.3. Lineage (NCBI taxonomy): Eukaryota > Metazoa > Arthropoda > Insecta > Hymenoptera > Apidae > Bombus > Bombus impatiens. The sequence goes on along the minus strand of NT_176427.1, from coordinate 67,660 downwards.
AATATAAATATTATTTTCCAGAGATATGAAATACATTAAAATTGAACTTTTACTTGAAAAAAAATATAATTTATCAATGCTTTGTAATAGTTTAATATTAAAAAATTGTAATAGTTTTTTTCTGTACTATGAAACTCACTTACTTTGTATATGACAAAGTCCGACTGAAAATTCGCAGAGTTCAGGAATTCTTCTTAAGATTTCCTCGGTAACGTGATGGATACCTCGACGCTGTGGTCTTAGGTTAATCTTTGTTTGAAACCAAGCAGAGCCGATTTGAATTCTTCTATTTGACGAGGCCATGATATGATATACGCTGTAGAGATTACACACTTAACTAGACTCGGAATAAAAATTTTCTCGCAAATCGAAGATACGGTAAAATCTACTTCAAGCGAAAAATCACAAGAATACAGTCCACTCCATTGAATATAGTATGCGTCTAGTATCTTCGCCGCTTGCCGGCTACAAGATGTATGGATTTACCCACATCTTTTAAAGATTGTCTAATTGCATCTGCTATATTTCGTATTCATAAAAAGGTTATGAGAAATAATGATTCAATGTGCACATACGTATCACGTTTACATACATATATACGCTCACCTTCACCTACACGGAATATCATAAGTATCAGGTACGCATACTAACAGCGAAAAAACAAGATGATAAAATTATTTCGAAATAATTCATCGTATCCCTAAGAAATTCGAAATCTTTTAACAGAAAGTCCGCTCGGTAGAATTTTAACAATGATAAGCCATATTGTTTGCTATATCAAGTGTCAGAGAATAAATAAATCGAATGGTAATCCAAACAATAATGTAAGTTGCGTTCAGTAATGGTACGTTTTCTACTAGAACCATTTTATTTCTTATTGATTGGTTCTGATATAAGCGGTAAATTAAAAATTATAAATGCCGAATAAAGAGAGAAAGAGTTATACATATATAATAGCAATAACAATTTTGTGCATTCAGGAATAACAATTTTTAATATTATAAAGTTATCATTACTTTAATATTACTTTATTATACGTATATACATATGTATAATCGTATAAGTAATTATTCATAATCACAGCTATCAATATAATTTTTATTGACATTGGCTTATGTTTTATTGCTTATATAGTACTTTATAGAAACGCTTATGTTATGTCGTATATTATATTAAATAAAATAGAAAATTAAATACTATAAATGTATCAGATGAAAAGAAAGATACAGCAATTATTCATTTGAAACAACATAGAAAAAATTATAGATTTATTTGCTTAATTTCATGCAAACGAATCGAACAGTTCTAATATTATTTTATTGTATCAAACCTCAATGAAAGTAAAAATATTTAATGTAATAGATTTGTTTCATTTGATAATGCATTTTTGATTTTACTAAATTTATTATTACGCGCGGAAAAAACTACTTGTCCTTATAAAAGTAAGTTTCATTAAGCAACATTCATGAGTACCATATTATATATATTTATATTTTATGAATAAGTACTAGCACATAATATTTTCTAAAATTAATTTTATAATAAAAGCAAATTGGGAGTAGTATACAAATTCAATATTTTCAAAACTTTCAAAACTTTTGAAAATATAAAATTCACAGAATCTAAATCGCATTCCTCAATTTTAAATTATTGGATAAAATAGTAATTTTTAATCATTCGTTAATTTTATTATAAAGTTCATTTCATTTTATATAATTAAATACTTGCCCTTCAAAACAGATTAATTATTCAATAATAACTACAATGTATTATTTAAACTTAAGAATTGTTTTAATATGTATATAATATATACATGTATATAATATACACATAAAAAATCTTTTGTATAGGGTTACTATTGTTTACAAAGCAAGTCATAATATTATCTTTCATCTATTATTTGTATCAATTTCACAAGTTACAATAAATATAAAAAATCAAGATGTCCTGCAAATCATTTTATTGTTTGTGAACAATGTGGATAGTCTTAAGTCTCAGGGTATACAAAAACTTTATCTTTATGTAAAGGAATTTATAATTTTATCTATTTATTTTTTAATTACATTAACTTTTTGACAATGTATCAATTCGACAACGTAAGATAAATTAAATTGGGAAAATGAGAGGCAGATAATAATTAAGAAAACATTAAAAGTAGTTTAAATTTAATTAAAACAGAAAATGTATATATTATTTATGAAACTATATATTGATTCAAAATACAAATTTGTATACTTAAAGAATTTATAACAAGGACATTACATAGTTTCATTAGGGAAATAAGCTTTCTTCTGTTATCTTAATTACCTTTTTATGCAATGTAGAATTCAGATATTTCTGATTTTTTTTAAATTGTGAACAGTAACGAAAGTAATTAAAGTACTTTAGTCATATATTTTATATATTACTCTATTTATTGAATATTGTATTGAATGAAAATATATAATATACATTAAGTTATTTAAATTTAGAAACTAATTATACAAATTTATAAGAAAAGGTGTAATATAATACAAAAAAATAATAAATAAGTATTTTTATTCTTCCCATATAACCAAACATTAAATTTTTATTTATATACCTATGCTGGACAATATCTTATTATCAATATGTGTATTATGAAAATCACTCTACATATAGTTGTAAATCTGGATTGATTTGTATAATACTATTTTCTAATTCTTTAAGATTACAGATTGGATTTTCTCTTAAATCAAGTAACTTTAATTTATGTTTCGTTAGTAATTGTAATATTTCTTCTAAATTATTTAGTTTATTATTTCTTAATGATAAAACTTCAAGATTCTGTAACATAGGAAACTCTTTTAAATTTTCCATTTGATTGCTTGAAAGTGACAATTTTTTACAACTTTGGAGTAAAGATAATTGATTTAAGGAATGTGATAAATAATTTGCACTAAGATTTATTTGCTCAAAGAAACTGAGATATTCGTTATTACTGAGTGTGGTTAAATTTAATCCAGAAAGATCAATTTCTATTTCTGTTTCTTGATCTTCTTCTATATTCCATAATTCAGAAATTTTGTATTCAATTATGTATTTGCTCCCTGAAAAAAAATTCATTGTTTAATTTCTAAATTGAATTAACAAATAATTAATTATTATAACTTAATCAAAATTATATTTTAACATGATTTTATATATTTTTCTAACAATTAATTCTATATCTAATTTTATAGCATTTATAAAAGTCATTAATTTTAGAATCAATTCTCCAATAAGGACAATCAATTTTATCAAACTTAAATTCTACAAATTAAAGTTAGCAACTGTAACATTTATATAAAATTTTTCAAATTTTTTAAATTTATATATTCAGCAATAATATAAACTTACTTAATCTTAAATAATCTAGAAATAAGTTCTGCAGAGTGTTTCAACCTTAACCAGACCCCTAAATATCTTCTTTATCTTTGTATAATTGCAACTTGTGCTGCTATCGTGTCAGACACAACTTCTCCTTTTACAAAGTGCATCACTACTGATTAACGTCATTCTGAGTACTTGTATTAAGACATACCCAAACATTGTCTCAGGATTTTATTTTATCAATATTCAAGATCACTTTGAGACTATATGATAGACAATATACGTATAGAGTAAATTTCCTGCCAAAAAATAAAAGTGACTTTCAAAAAGCTTGGTAAAAATTACCTTAAAATGAAATTTCTTTTCTAAAATATTTCTTTTTTGAACCATTCACATTATATCTTAAATATTTTCTAGTATCATTAGAGTTAAAAGAAATATGTAGCTGTTTGGTTAAGGATGAAACATTTTGTATATATATCATTAAATTTTTATAATTTATTCGTTAAATATACTTACGCAAATCTTTATAATAATTGGACCGAAGAGAATCAATATTAACAAGAACATTCAAATTTGTTAAAATATTTTCATAAAACTGTATAAAATCGATTTTCCTCATTAAAAGAATACTGGTTAAATAACCCCACTTATTATTAGGTTCCATTTCTACAAGTTGTTTGTAACTTGATAATTGTTCTAATAATTGATCTTTATTAGAACAGGATTTATATTTCCTTTTTCTATATATCCATTTCTGATTAACACAGAGTAAAGGATAAAGTATTCCTTCAATTTCTATCTGAACACTCTTTGCTTCATTTAACTGTTTTTTAAATTTTCCAAACCACAATTTCGAAATCTTTGTTTCATATAAAGATTTCCATTGAATGTTCTCATTTTCATTATTTATTTGTAGACATATTGACTCGGCTAGTATATTTTTATTAGCAAAAAGGATCACATTATTATCTTGTATTAAGGCTTGAGAAAGAATAGGAAGGCATTCATGGGTATCTAATAACCATCTTTGGTAGAACCAAGCACTAGTATCACTAGGATCTGTGAATGTGGCATTCATGACCAAATCTAATTCTAAAAGGGAAATGGTAATTTTGCTATACATATTACAAAATAGTGTCAAAGCAAACATATTTTACAAACGCTATTAATATTCCATAAAAGCATTACCTTGTTTCTTTTTTTCATTAATATTGTTTTGGTCAGAATTATGAAATATTTTTGATAACAATAAACTTCTGTAATGCCAGGAAGAATAATTAGAGAAATTATTTAGAATCTTTGAGGTAGCAAATTCAAATTCTTCTTCAGGAGAAATTTGTGCTTTTTGTACAACAAATTCCCTATAATTCCAACAATGAACTAAAATAGACCAAAAATAATATTTGTATATTTTAATATTTTGTAAATAATAAAAATAAAAAATTTAATAACATTAGTAACTTACAATTTCTGTCATCTAAATTTAAATACTTGGTGCATAACATTAGTTCCCTTTTCCAATCACAGTTTACTAAATGATTCATAATCCATATTCGTTGATACCATACCCAATAAGATTTAGGATTTTGTTTTAAACAATCTTCAGTAAGTCTTAATTCATTTTGATAATACTCCTCCAAAAGATTTTCATCCCTGTTTATAGTTATATTACATGTCATATAACGTTCATTTTGATGTTAATTTTTACTCATAATTGTTAAATTTAAAATTTAATAAATTTGTTACTTATATAATATTTGAATTTAAATATATATATTTATTATTCTGTGTTAGAAAAATTTTTCTTCATGAATCTTAAGGGATTAATACATATATATTTATAGTATCACTGTATTATGTATAATACGTTATATATAAAAAATTATATTAATAAAATATCAAATAAGATGTACTTATTATTTAATACTAAAGAGTTCAAATAGCTATTAATCATTAAAAAAATATTAAAATTATTGCTACCACATAATTACCAATCATTATTTGTAAATGCCTCTCTACGAATATTCCATAAAGTATAAATATCTGGATTTTGCTTTACCATACGTTCAGTAACCATCATCAATTCTTCATCATAAATCTTATCGTTTCTCTGTAATATATAACAATAAATAGTTACATTTTAATAAATTTAACTAAATTACTTTTTCTGTATTTTATTTTTTAATTCGGCTGCTTATTATTTAACTATATGAGATTATATAAACACAATTAGCACTATAATATATATTAAGTGATATATTTGTGAGATTACTTTCTTAAACACAATACTCATGCCAATTCTATAACGTGAAAGTTTTTCAGCTCTTTCCTTCTTCTTCAATGCTTCCTGTTCTGCAGTTGTTTGAACTTTTACTCTGCCATGCTGAAAATTTATTATTTTTTTTTTATTGCAAATTTAACCATATCAAATGTAAAATATACAAAAAGTATATATAACAATCAAATAATGGAAATGTTACATCAAAGGTATTAAATTATTTTATTTTTTTATTTATAGTATATACCACCTCTGATAGTTATATTAAAGTACTAATAATTTATAAGGATAATAATAAAGTAAAAGTACAGTTAAATATTAATTTTAATTACCATGTTGAATATCTCTCCTAATCTTTTTTAATATATAGATATATTTGATACTTTTACCTAACTTTGAGGTTAAGTTTGTTTGTACTGTTTTAATTATAAATACACAGATATGTAATATATATATTATATATATGTATTTATACTTTCGAGATTAATAGATATTATTCGTTCCTAATAGCTACACCAAAATTACATTATAAAATCATAACTTCATTTTTTTTTCAAACATCTAGTTCAGCTACGAAGCTTTAGATATTAGTTGACAACTATTGACAAGCTATATAATATATGCGCGCACAAATGTACATGTGTGTCACCAGGTATCATTTATATTTGAAGATGCTATTCGATTCAATATTTAACATTAAATTTTCGGTTTCTTTTATTCACAGACAATATGTAAATTACCGACTGTAATTTACATACTTTATTTAACTGTTACGCGTTTGTCACGCCTGCGCAAAATATATAGTACAGAAGTACAATATAAATTACATAACCTTTAAAATTTGTTCATGATACAAATTCAATAGTACATAAATAAAAATCAATTATCAACAATACCGGTGGAAAAAACGTTTTACTCAATTAACCTGTTGATATTATTGCATCTATTCTACAAATAAATTAAAATGAGTTTATTAAAGATCGAATATGAAATATAAATTTTTTCCTATAAATTGTAATTTATAAATGTGTAATATTAAATCCCTATCTTCTAAAGAATAAACTCTTTATAAAGTTAATAAACTGTTTATCAGAGCTAATGCAAAAGATAAGTGTTATTAATTATACATTTAGTGGAATAGTAAACAACAATAAATAAAAATACAAATTTGTGCTGGATATTTTCTTATAATTTTATTAGATTATTTATTAAATTTCGTATTAGAATGAAAATTAAATGTGAATAACGCGTGATCTATAAAGTTTATTACGAAAGTCATATATTTTGTAATTTTAATGCATAACCTTTTTTGTAATTGTCATATTACTGAGAGGAGCAAAATAATTTATTTAAGAGTAACATATTTAAAATAATTAATTTATTTTAATCTGTGTATATAATAAGACTTCATAATGTCTATATTGCAAAGACTGTCAAGATTTCCACAAAATTTATATTATGCAAAAAATGTTATTAAAAGATATCCAAAACGAAATGAAAGTATTTTATCAGCATCTCAACAATCTTCAATGCTAAGAACTGTATTTAAAGCAAGTCTGGTAGGAATTTCTATAGGATTTCCTGTTGGTATAGCTATTACCACAGGATATTCTTGGTATAAAAATATGGAAGCTTCAAAAACATATCACCTTCAAGGAAAAGAAGAAAAAATTAAAATACTTAAAGAAAAACCACCAATACCAGTTTCTAGAGAAGTATTTTGTGTTTACATATTAATTCATGCTTATTTAATTCAAAGCTTAACATTGGATTAATTTGTTTTTCATACATCAAAATACTTTCTTATTTTATTTTTATTGCAGATTATTTTTCCAGTGGACACTACTGAATTAAAATTAACTCTTTATCAATATCAGACATGTCCTTTTTGTTGCAAGGTAAAATATTCATATGTATCATTTATTTAGTAAGTACTGAATTAATAGTATGATAAAGATATAATTAGCAGCATGTATATTTTTCAAATGAAAATATAAGTGTAAAATATAGTAGCTAAATTTTAATCACATTTTTTTAGAAATAATAAATTATTGTTTTCATAAATTGTGATAATTGTAAGTATAAAACCACTTTAGGTCAGAGTTTTCTTGGATTACTATGGAATATCTTATGAAATTGTGGAAGTTGATCCTGTATTACGGAAAGAAATATCTTGGTCATCTTATAAAAAAGTACCAATACTTTTAGCACAAGTAGATTCAGGATATCAACCTTTAAATGATAGTTCAATGATTATTTCTCTACTAGCATCATATTTGAAAGAGAGATCCCAAAAAATTAATGATTTAATAGAATATTATCCAAGCATAGCAATGCATGATGAAAATGGAAGATTAAAATATGAAATTATGAATAAATACTTCTTAATGTATCAAGATAATTTACCTGCAAATAAAATTATGGATAAGATCATGTAAGTTCCATTGTAGAAAGAATAGTTATTAGTGGCATTAAAATTACAATACTAATACTTATATTTTATATTACTAATATTTATTTACGTTTTATATTTTGAGTAACATATTGTTCTAGGGAAGAGCGTAAGTGGAGAAAATGGGTTGATGATGAATTTGTGCACACACTATCACCGAATGTGTATAGAACACTTGATGAAGCCTATAAAACTTTCAATTGGTTTTCTAAAGTAAGTAGTTTAATAGCAGTTAAGCATCATAACACACTATATAACCAAGCAAGATAATATAATAATTTTAGCATTAATGTATAAATTAACTCCTTGCCATACTTTTACGAGTCTGAGTCGTGATGAGAATTTTGAGCTAAACTTGAATATCACAGGTCAGACTCGTGATCTTAATCTCAGGCCTAGTGTGAATGTCTTGAATGGTGTCTTTTTTCTAAACACGGGCACGGCTATCTACGCACTCAGTCGCACGATATCATGTTTTAAGTTCCGACACTGTCTCAGCCACTTCGGCTCCTTTCTCGACCATTCGGGTCAACGTTTGGGTCCAGATTCTTCCGAGTATGGCAAGGGGTTAAAAAAAGAAGGTAGAATGAAAAGATACTTTTCTAATCAATTAGGTTGGTAAATGGGAAGAATATTTTCCAACATGGGAAAGATTTATTATGATAAATGTAGGTGCAACAGCTATGTGGCTTATATCAAAACGATTAAAAAAAAGACATCATTTAAAACAAGATGTTCGACAATCTTTGTATGATGAAATCAACAAATGGTTAAACGCTATTAATAAACATGGTGGTACATTTATGGGAGGAGAAAAGCCTAATTTATCAGATCTTGCTGTATATGGAGTTTTGAAGAGCATAGAAGGATGCAGTGCTTTTAAAGATGCTTTAGATAATACAAACCTTAGCACATGGTATAATGCTATGACAAAGGAAGTAGAAACTCATTCAGGAAGCAAATATTTAATGACTAAATAATATAAATAAAACATATTGATTTGTATTGTTTACATTTTTATTATCTTATTGTTTACATTACAGTTCTATTATCATTTGTTTGTGATTATTTTTTCATAATTCATTTTGATCATTAAAGAATACTAGATAGAATAAAATTATATTTTATGCTCTTTTATATTGGTATCACTACAATAAAAAGACACAAGAGAGATTGTATTATAAACAATAAATTTGTAATTAAAGTATTATTTGTAATTAAATTTGTAATTGTAGAAATTAAAGAACATATGAATAATAACAGTTCAGTTCAACATATGAGAAGAATAATAACATAAAATATAACGATAAAATTAAATATACCTATATTTTAACATAAAATCCAATAATGATGTAATATAATAATGGTACAATATTTACAATTCGATAATTAGCAAGAAATAGTACACATGATTCTTCAAACTCTTAGTATTTTACTGACTGTGATAATCGTAGGAAAGGGTAGCAAATGAAAAAGAAAGTCCTCCAAACCAAATAAAAATTATTATACCCTATAATATTATCATTATAGTGTATATGTCATATGTATATGTGAAATAAGAACATGCTTTTTATTTAAGCTACACAGGGTAGCTGACGATACATTAATGAGAATCCTTTATTTTCCACTTCTCCAACTTCATCGCCATCTGTGACAACATATAGTACAAATGGCTTGGAGAAAGCTAAAATAAAAGAAGCTATTATAATAGAATCATATAGTGCACATATGTATGTAAATTTTGTGCATATATTTATATGTGATACATTATAAACAGACACAGAACTATGCAAGTTATTTATATTAAGTATTTTATGTTTGGTTAAAAAGAAAATTATAGATATAGTAAATATGTACTTACATGTTTTTGTTATAAAGCCATTACCACAAAATCGTTCTGTACCGACTGCAACACCATTTTGAAATGGATGTGGAATAATAACAAAATCTTTAGTGCAATTGATTCCTTGTTCTGCTGCATATTGAGTACCTATTTATTTACAAATAATTATACTAATTAATAATATTAAAATAATGATTTGTTTTCATTTAAGAAACGATTGTTTTTGGAAGTAACAAATTATTTTGCAACATTTAATAAGTATAATGGGCTTTCATTAGTATTATAATGAGGCACGAGTATCATAAGTACATTAATCAAATTTGCAACCAATCCGAAGATGTTTATAGAAGTTAAAAGACACTGCGAACATAATTTTTAGTAGGAAAATAATATATAGCATATTAAACATATAATTAGTGTTAAAGATGATCTCAGGAAATATTATGGCTTATATAGTAATAATATTTTTGACAAACATATGCTTACAATAAATATTTTGTAATTTCTATATACATTTTCAAATTTTACTGATATAATCATAATAGTTATGTCTCATTACAATGCTAATAAAATTTGAAAATGTTTTGTATAATATATTAATATATGATATTATAATGATAATAATAAATTAACACTTTTAACATAAATATTTATGACTATGTAAGTAACTAATTAGGACATCATGTTACCTATTAAAGTAGAGTCAAATGCACCAGTATCTCCAGAAACGGTAAATGAATTTGAATTTGTTTGAGACCATTCAATGGCACAATATCCTTGTGCCATTCTTACACATACACCATAATTCGTATTTGCGATTTGTCGTGTACCTATTGGTGGTTCTAAAATAATTTTTACCTAAGTTTTATAACTTTTATTATTTTTTACTATTTAATTATTGTTAATAATTAAATGGCATTCCCATGAATAATAAGTATCTTCTATTAATTAATTTTTATTAATATCCATAAGAATACTTTTTTTTTAGACAAAATATTAAAAAATTTGATAATATAAAACTCAAAAAATACGATTTGTTGAACTTTTGATATACAATAGTTATTATAGGTATACAATTTATATATTCATAAATGTATATAAAAAATTTTACTGTAAAATATAAATTAGATTTTTTAAAATTCTGGTCCTAAATACTCAAATATTTAATTATTATGTAGTTGTAGTTTGCAACTGGCGCATTACTGTATAAATAAAAATCAATTATCAACAATACCAGTGGAAAAAATTATTACAGTCATGTACATTTGTATATGTTTTAAGTAAGTGGTAATGTATATAGTTATTTTTAGAAAATAACTAATTTCTGTAAATTATTATTATTATTATAGTTATAATACCTCTTGGATTTTGTGTTGTGCCGTAATTAAAACTTGTTACGGTACCTGTGACACTATCATAATACTGTAAACATCCATTTGGGGCTGTAAGAAGAATATAATCAAGTTATTAGTTAGAAGTATTTTAGTACTAGATATCGTTGGTTACTTCTATCTTAAGATAGCAATAACATATTCTCAATATCTTACTTTTTATAAGCTAAAAAAATGATATAACTTTTATAAATAAAAGGCTAAAATTATTTTAAGTTAAAATCTTTTTTAAATATTAATGTACTTAAATGTCAATTTTTAATTGTTAATTATGAAATATATACCTATTTAAAAGAAGGCAATATAAAATATGTTTAAAATGTACATACCCTTATATGTTGCATCACAGGGTAATTGTTGAATTCTTATATTCCAACGACGATCTGTAGGATATCCAGTATTAGTATCAATCGATATCATAATAGGAGTATCATCATTGAAATCTACATACACTGAAAAATTAAAATCAACAAAAGGGTTGATTAGTGTTAAGTTATTATAAGTGTTATTAATAATTGAATGTATTTACAAATACATAATACAAATACATAGTTTCATGTGGACATAGATTTACCAATTAATTTAAAGTGCGATTCTGAACATAGAAGATATAAATCATATAAATATACCCCTGCAACTCAATAGTTCATGAAATATATGTATATGTATTATCAATGAATATAAATATAATTCAACCAAATATAATTTTATTAAATTTTTATATTTATATTTTTATATCTATATTTTTATATTTTCTAAATTATTTTGTTTAAATATAGGAAGCTATTTTACTATTCAAAAATCATAAATTAATTTTTCATTTATCCGGGTAAAGTGTTTCTGCAAATGTTAATTATTTTATTTCACATTAAGTATATTATATATTAAATATTTATACAATTTATATTGTAAAATTCTAATTATGACATATTTATTTACGATTACATATAATTTGATATTTGTATGTAATTATTGTGTCAATAATTTTATTTATTACCATGTTGATTTGCATTTTCTCCACAAATTCGAGGTATTCTGCTTCCAGATGAAGAAACTAAAAGGAGATCAAGGTCACAAATTCCACTAGAATTCGGTGGAGCAAGATTAAATTCCAAGAAATCCAAACGTAACTAAAACCAATTTAGGATATTACAAATTAAACATGAATCATATAACTTTTTACAGAAATAGAAAAAGAAAAAAAAGTATATGCTAATTCAATTTTCTAGCAAAGTTTATATCCTTTAACTCGATCAACGTTTAATTCAGCGAAATAATTATTATGATGAACTTAAAGTTTTTAGCATATTTTATTAGCTCACTTGGCATATATTTGAATTGCAACGTTGTACTGTTATTGTGCATCGTCCTTGCCTTTCATAAGTTGTTGGATATTCTGGATTTGTAAAATATGTATTATTTACATTTGTTGTGGAACCACATGTCTTTTGAACTGTAAACATTAAATTTAAATGAACTCACTATTCAAATTTCATAAAAAATTGTTTGAATATTTTAATTACTTACAAACACAGCAAATACCATGTCCATTTGCACAACTGCCAGATGGTATTCCACCATAATTACGGCATTCTCTTCTGGTAAAGCAGGTACCATTTAAATTGTTGCTAGCAAGGCATTGCGAGTTTGCAAATCGAATAACACTGAATAGCGGGAAGACTGTTTAAAAATCGATTTAGTAATTTATCATTTTCATACATAATATAAATGTTTATGTTATATTATATAGCAAAAATAAATATAACTACCATAAAATATTAATTGAATTTTATAATTTTTATTATTTTTATTTTGTACCTTCGTCATCTTTAAATACAATTTCATTCATTTTTCTATTACTTACACCTTCCGCGAGACATTGAATTTGGAATTTCCGTGATATCATCATTATCCAATTTATAACTAACGATATTTACAAAAAGGAAGATCGTCAAGTAAGCTACACGCAACATCTTTCAAATTGTATCTGTTCGAAATACTCTCAATTCTTCTGAAGATTTCGTTCAACGGTACTCAAGAAATCAGAACAATTAGCGTGCAAATGAAAACCAACTTACTACCTACTATTCGTGTTTATATAACTGGATTATCGAGATATCCATTACACATAAAATTTAGCTAAAGATATGTTCATCGATAATATGATAAATTTGTTACATATATAATATCTTATACTTAGAATTAATTAAATTCAGACAGACTCTTCATACAATATTAATCCTAATTTCTAAGAAATTTCATTAAATATAATTAATTATAGATATGTGCAAAAATATTTAAAAAAAGCGAATAGAATAAATAAAGGTACAGATCTCGGTACAAACTGAACGATACAATATCGTTATAATCTCATAACAAAGCAACTGTGCGATTTAATAACTTTATACAGGATGAGTCACTTAAACCAGGTCATCTGAATAATTTTTTCAATTTTGAACATAAAGAGAAATGTTTGAAACAAAAGTTGTTTGGTTCCGATGGGAGTCATTACATAATGAACTAAACTTTTTATCAGGTGGAAATTAGGAAATTTAAAAGTCACTTTCATTTTTTTAAGTGGGACTATGTATATTTGAACTTTTACGGTTATAATCCTTCTCAACTATTCTCAACTATTTCAATGGTCGTGGTCATTCAAGATCACGGATGTAATAATGAGTGAAAAATGAAAATTGGTGAATGCTTCTGGAACATATTCTCGGCTTTGTTAACAAAATCATACTCAATCAATTCAAAACGTAAACAAACTTTGTCGAAATCATTATCACGATCACAAAATTTTTGTTTCAAACATTTCATTTTATCTCCAGAATTGAAAAAATTACTTAGATGGCTCGTCTTGAATAATCAACCCTGTATAATGTACAATTCTGTTATCAGAAATATATAATTGCCGAATTTAAAGTATACGAGTATGTTAGCAGAATCGCAATGACATTCGTCTGCAATGAGGCTAATACAAATTACCTACATTAAATTACTTTAACTTAAGTTAAATTTAATTTATAATGGTAATAATTTATTACAGTAAAAATAATATTGTACTTATATAAACGTATCTAGATTAACAAAAAGCACTAATTGGAAATTTTATTTACTGTTCTGCAAAATGGACAATATCCATGTCTTAATAAAGCCAGTTCATAGTCATCCGAATGAAATAACTAAAAAGAATGATAAGCAATTATTACATTTCTTTTAAGTCTATATATCTTATGTTTACTATATGATACCTTAATCTAAAATGTTCCGCAGTATTACAAATTTTTATTATTTATTCTTATTTGACTATAAAAACATGTATAACTTAATTTATATAAATTTACCATGTATACATACATAACATAAATATAATAAATATACATAACGTTAAATTTCACATACCTTTAAACAAGATTTACAAAATGTAATTTGTAAATCAGGTAAGAGATTTTTAAAATACTTTGTTTTAAATGGTTTTGGCCATTTAATAATTAATACTGTACATGGATCCATACTTTTTAAGACATTTCTTCCCACGATTATAGTAGAAGAACTAGATTTTTCCTAAAATGAGTAATTGACTAAATTAAATTCATTTTACTTATATTTTATAATTATATCTTACAATTATATTTTTTTTATATATTTATATAATTATAACATTTTTAAATATGTTATTAAATGTCAAAAATATTATTCATCACCGTATTATTAACTTTAATTTTATTAATTGCCCCTTAAGTTGTAAAATTATATATTAATTACTGTTACATATGCATTTGAAAATACCTCGTATTTCATTAATCGTGCTGTAAAAAGATCAATTTCAGAGGTGATAGAAAATTGATTTGTAGTTGTAATATCATCGGATGATGATAATGAGTCATTTATTAATTTTTCTGCTTCTTCATCAGAAATATTTTCTTCTAGTTCAAATTCGACCAATGGTAAAATTTCTGCAATTTTTGTATATATATACACACATATTACAATCTTTTTATAGTTTCAATAATTACTGTAAATAGTGTAAAAATATTGTAAACAAGTCTTTTCTTGGTTGTCAAGTCGAAATGAAGAAATATATTATTATATTAACTACTGTAATTATTATAATACTGCTAATATAATATATACAATATGGTGCAATATAACAAGTCACTATTTTTAATATGTTTTAAACATTTTCTGATAAAAAAAGACAATCAAAGAAGCAAATACTATATAATAGTTAATATGCTTAAAATATAAAAATCACAATTTTTATATTTAAGATTTATATATTTTTGATGAATTATAATTTTGTACTGACTACATATTTTTTATAAACATTAAATGAAGTATATTTATAAAAATGTATATTTGGTTTGAAAATGTTTGCAAATGTTATATTTTCTTTAAATATATTGATTTTAATAGTAAATTTATTGTAATGAAACATTGTTTCGTTTATTCTTGTACTTTGAAAGCAAAGCTAAAAGATGATTAAAATTTCTTAAAAGTAGTACTTACCAAACATTACGAAAGAATACTGAAATTTTAGACCACATTGCACACATTGTCCCTGATTATTTGATGGCAACAGGGGATTAAAGGTCGAACATTTATAGCAAAGAGGTAAAAGTTCTTCAGGATCTCTATAAGAAGATGCTCGAGCATTTAAATTTGAAATTTCTAATTGGCTAAATTGATTTACTGGAATTTTTGTTTTTCGTAATTTCTCAAGTAATTGCATAGTTAGTTTATTAGCATCAAGCAAAGAAGCTTGTTTTAGCAATGTGTATATTATGGTGAATCTTGAAACTCCTTCTATTTGAATATTTTCTGTTTTAGTTAGAAGAAATCGCGCAATGTTAAAAAGAGCTTCTGGCATTAATGATGTAAATGGTTCTTCCTACAAAAAAAAAAAAAAATAATTACCTAGTTATATGTATTTAGTATTTTAATGTAATATCAGTGATTTTTGACACACACCCACACACACATTATGAATTCTTAATATTAATTACAGTTATTAATGTATTGTAAAGTAATACATAAATTACTTACTACATATTTATGTACTTCGTGATATGCGTAATAGATTTCAGCCTTTTCATGATATTGAAGAAACATTGTTTGTAATTCATCCACAGTTTTATTAAGATTTAAGCTGATTTGAGAAAGAAGCCAATAAAAGTAAGATGCATCGCGAAATCTTTTTTCAGTAACTGCATTTCTAGCCAACATTATTAAAACCATCACAGATTCGTCTGATTGCCCAGCTATTTGAAATGCTGCAGAATTTAATGAATGTTTTAATATACCATCAATTTTATTATTATTTCGCATAAAAAATCGTCAATTATTTTCTTTTTAAATTTCAAGTTTTCTTTGTATATTCCAATTACATTTTATTCAAATAAAGAAATTTGAGTAAAATTACCCTTTTGTGCTTCAGAAAAATGTCCAGTTTCTGCCAACCATCTAGCATATGGTCCATATATTCTAGCTTTCAGTTTGGGATTTCTCTCAGCTAATTCAAATGCTTCTGGCCAAGCTTGAGCTTCTACTAAAACATCCGCTACATCAGGATCATCTCCTAAGCGATTAAAAATTTCTGCTGCACCATGAGTTGCACCCAGCTTTTTTAATTTTTTAGCAATTACAGTTAAATTATCTCTATCTGCTTTATCAAGTTGTCTGCCAACTTTAATTAACATGTCAATCCAGCCATACTCTGCGATTATATTTATGGCGCGATCAACATCTCCAGCTGAAAGAAACATTTCTGCCGCAGCACGAGGTTCTCCAAGACTTTTAGCCCATTCTGCTCGTTTACGAAGTAAAATTGTACGATCCTGGAACAAAATTTTTATTCTTATTATTTCTGATTTTAATATAAATGTCATTGTAACATATATAGCATCTTGTAACGTATTATCACAAAGCATTACATACTGTAATGTAATGTCATATCTGTAATAAAATTTGTACCTGTGCGCATACCTTTTTTGTCATTTATGTATAGTTTGTTACTATATTTTGCATTATATTAAAATAAAAATATGAATTTATTGAAAAATCCAAACATAAAATATTTATCTTTGTAAACAATATACATATATATATATGTAATATCGTGAATGCTTAGGCTGTAGATGTTGCTGCTGGATACGGCCGCTTTTCTTCTCATTTTTGATATCGTGAAAGAAAAATCGAACTCCGATCGCCTGAATTCGAACCCGGGTTCCGAACGTTCGTAACCTAAGGCGCTAACCACTGCGCTGTCATCATCCGACACTAGTTAGTGCCGAGTGGTGGTATTTGCTATCGAGTGCCGCCACAAGCCTTTTTTCCACGATACTACATATATCATTTTTAATCCTTAATGATTAAGATACACGCTAAAACATGTGCATAAATTTTTTATAAAATTAGACAATGATCATGAAATTACATGGTAATAATGACATAGAATACCCTGTATAAAACTAATATGAAAATTTAAATAAATGATTTCTTCACTAACCTGATTATTTCCACTAACAATAAATTCTTGTGCAATATCAAACATACGTAGATCAGAGTACATAGTTAATGCATATTGTTGTAAACCAGCTTTTTGGAAAAGTTTTGCAGCATCTTTCAGTTTTCCCATAGCAGCTGCAGCAGTAGCCATGCATGCTTCTCTTCCCCATTCTCCAGATTTAAGTTTTTCTTCCACTTCAGATAAAACTTCTATATATTTTAAATTTTTTATTCTAGCAAAGGAAGAGTATGCAATATTTAATTCCAAATTTTCTAAAGCAGCTGTTCCTAAAGCAAACCAGTCAGAATCTGCTACTCCAAGACATGCCATGTTGTAAGCATTAGAAAAAAGACCAATATCAATATATTGATACATAAACAATGATAAGGGTACCTATATACAGACAATAATATTTTAGTTATCATCATTTATGTTATCATAAATTATGTTATATTACACTTAGCATTTTATGACTTAAACTTCATTACTTAATAACATATTTGTTGTATATATAGCAAATTTATAGCAAACCAAAGCACAAATTTACCTCTAATGTGACAATAGAAGAACCATTTAAACAATACACTTTTGATTCATTGTGACCCATGACAAGTCCCGAAAATTTTTGTCTATATTCCGCAAAATCGCCTACTTTAATTGTTAAATATTCTCCACTAGAAAAACACATTATATCTTCAAAACTATTATTAAATGTCACACTATTTACATTTTGAAATTCTTGCAGTTTTTCCTCTGTATATAAATTAAATACAGAAAGGACTCCATGATCACTAACAACAGCTATTTTTTCCTTTAATGAACTGATATCGAGGCATCTTACAGAACCCTCAACTTTTATTATATATGCTGGGAAAGGATTATCTAAATATATTTTCACTATATAGCCAGTATTTAAACCTAAAAAACATGAAAATAAGAGTTCATTATATATTTTATTTTTATTTTGTTAATCAAAAGTAATAAACAAATCATTAATGCTAAATATTAATATAAAAAAAAAAGAACTAAATTATCATTAACACATGATTAAGTTTATGCAAACTAGCTGATTCTCAATAAATTAATAATTTCAATAGAACTATATAATTAATATTATTATAATCATATTAAGTATAATTAATTCATTTTTTGTTAAATTTTCATTTTTCCTTATCTCTTACAAAGATATTTTATTTAAATTTGCACAAATTTTGTAATACGAACCTACATTAAGGCACTCTTGTCCAATTGGTCCACCAACAACTTTTATATAAGTTATAAGTCCATCAAGTATCCATTCTCTTTCTATTGTACCATTGAAAGATAGACTTTGTAATTGTCTTTCTGTACATAAAATTAAGTTGTTCGTAGTGACAACAAGTAAATTACAATTTAATGTTTGATTTAATTTTTCATATATTCGATAATGCATTCCATCATTGGAATTTGATGGTTCATAAATTATTACACGTTCCGATAACTGAACTGCTAATCTATTTCTATACACAGCAATACGATATATCTAAAAATAAAATAAGATATTTTATATAATGTATCTTATTTATCAGTATTTTTAGTACACTATTTCAATTTAAAAATTAAAGAACGAATTTGTATCTAAAATTATATTTATTATCAAGATATTTCGTATACTTACCAAATCTTTACACTTAATGCGAACTTTTTGATTAGTAATTAAATTTTGTATTATTACATCAGTCATATTTTCTCTATATGCATATCTATCTCCATATAATCCATGTATAACATCCCAAGATAACTGCAAATATGTTATTGTACCATCTTGACAACCTAATGCCTAAACAAAAAGACACGTAGCTCCTTTTTAAGTACTTCTACAGCATATTAATTATAAATATTGAAGTAAATATTAAAATAAATTATACAATTATAAGTTTAAAGAAATAAGAATTATAAAATTAAAGACTGAATAAAAAATGAAAAATTTTTATTCATACAACATGTGTAGAATTTGGATGTACAGCACAACTCCAAACCCAGGAGGAAAATGTACCACCAATGTTAATCAATTGTATCCCATCATATGTCATTAATAAACACTGTCTATTACTTCCAGAAATTAAAATATATTGATCTCCTGCAAAGTTACACATTTTAAGTGGCATAAAATTGAGTTGTCTATCTTTCCCCAATGATTTTCCTGAAATTGAATAAAACGATAGGGTTCCATTCCATTCTGCAATACAGAGAACTTCTGCTAAATCTTCCCTATGGATAATAAAAGAACTCATTACTAAAATTTGTTATTTGCTAATCCTTTACAGAAAATCTATGAAATATTTAATACATGACGTTAACACTTTGACTGCCACCTTAGTCATATATAACTAGCCACAGTTTCTCCTGTGACGCCACGGTGGTCATTGGTGACCAAAGTGCTTTAACTTCTTACAATTGTAAAAATTGAGTGAAAATTGACAGTTACTGCATTATGAATATAACCGATAAATAGAAGATACTTTGAAATAAAATGTGCCCCATTGAACAATTAAACATTTTTATTAGAACATCAATAAAAAAAAAATGGGAATAAATCTTGCATCTAACAGTGCACTGTGTTAAAACACTTTAAACATAAATGTGGCTCATCAATACAATTTGGACAATAGGTGGTCACCTTGTTGGTCCGATTCTTAGCAATTTTTGATCCTAACTGTTTAACACTTTTTTTATAGCACTCTCTGCAAAATATTCGTGCCAGGTACGCTTGCTC
Source organism: Bombus impatiens (assembly GCF_000188095.3). Lineage (NCBI taxonomy): Eukaryota > Metazoa > Arthropoda > Insecta > Hymenoptera > Apidae > Bombus > Bombus impatiens. Next base: position 47,097 of record NT_176427.1, on the reverse strand, counting down.
TTCTTTCTTCTGCATTTCGTGTCACGATGTTTGTCGAATAAGTATATTTGATGGCTCTGGTGAATGACATAGTGTAAGGTGCATTGCGAGTGCCATTCTAAAATCTGACACCTTGATTTTCGTTTTTGTTGCTTGTTTATAGAGTATCATCGCGTTTGAAATTGTTGTATTTAACAATAACTCTAAAGCCAATTTTATATACTACTTGAGGGTTCTTCTATGTGATGTAGAATATGCTATCATTTAATCTGATAAATCTACAGCACATTTTTCTCTGTTGTAATCTACTACTACCATTGGTTTATCACAAACATAATCTTTTTTGACCTCTATCATTTCAGCCGAATGTTTCATCGAAATCATAAAAATAATCATAATACTGTTTACTAATATCTTCTACACGTTTCAACAATATATTCTGGACATTTTGCTTACGACGAAATAACGAATGCGAATGGTTTGTTGAAATAAACGAAGGCTTGTTATAATATGTCGCTATCAACTGTTACCAAGGCGCTACGGTGGTCACCTGTGATCACCAATAAGATAAACGGTCCATTCGGGAAGAATGTTGTCTTACATCATCAATTTATTATTATTTTGCCATTATATGCTTTGAATAATAAAAATACTCCCGTTGTGCCCTGAGCGAAACATGTGATTTCGGCGTGGCAGTCAAAGTGTTAATATATATACAAGTAGTTATTATGTAAAGTAATTATTCTTTTTACCATTGACGATTCCACAACAAGCTCCAAATAGGTATTCCATTTTGTCTATCAATTCGTGTTTGCTCTTCTCCATTCTAAAATATTAAAATAAATTCAATACAATTTACTTGAAGTTAAACTTTTTAAATGTTTTCAATCGTGAGCATTCTAAACAAATATATACAATAAATAATAAATAAATAGTTAAACAATATTTAAATAATAGAATAATATTTAATACACTTTTATATTAACAATATGATATATATAAAACTATTTACATTGTGTAATGGACATAGATTTTAAACAAAGAAAACAAACTTTATTTCTAATAGAGACATAGCCAGATGCCAAGCCAATTGCTAAATATTGACCATCATTTGTCCAAGCACAACAATTTACTCTTCCTCTTGATTTATGCTTTACAACTGCTTTCTGTTCTGGAGACCAGAGTGCTATGTCTGACAAAGAACAACTTAAAAGTTGATGTGATACTGGATTGAACTGCATAGCTTGAACAGCTTCATTATGTCTGAAATATAGTATTGTAAACATACACGACATTAATGTATGTACTATATATAACTACCATTATAAAATTTTAAGACTATTTTACTTTTCATAATATTTTCTATAAAGATATGTATTTATACTTAAGATTTCTAACAAACTCATATCTTTTCATTTATAGATTTTATTAGTTAGTAATTTATTCAAACACATTAAATCTCTATTTTATAAACTGTAGTATTGTATTAAAGTGAAAGATTTGGTTATAATACATTATCAAAAATATTATTTCTATCTTAATCGTGCTATTTATAAAACAGAGATAACTTACGAATATTTAAGTATGCCTTCTAATCTTGATGTCCAGATAATAACACTTTTATCAGCACTACCTGATGCAAATTTTTTGCCATCTCTTGCATAACATACACAATAAACTATATCTTTATGCCCTATAAAGTATAAACAGAAATATAACTTATATTTTATCAAATTAACTCTTTTATTTGGATTCATAAGCTTCATTACATACCTTTTAATGGTTGAATTAAAGTACCTTCATTAGTTTCATAAACAAGAACTTGTTGTCCAGCAGCAATAACTAACTGAGTTCCATCTGGATTAAAACATAGATCATATATACTGAAAATAAAATTGCAAAAATATTTTAGTAACTATTGCTGTGAATAATATAAAATCATCCTTATGTCACATAAAACATTTATATCACAAAGTTGGAAATAAGTAAATTATAAAGGACATAAAATTAATCTTACGTAATTATTAACATTAGTAAAAAGATTTTAGTTTCTATGAAGAAAAAAATCATTAATTTAAAAATGTATATATTATACAACATTAAATAACATTCAAAACATAATAAATTGTAAAAATATAATTATTAATATAATTTTTAAAAATATGTAAAATCTTGGATTTATTTAAAATATTAATTAAAGCATTAACGTAAAAATGTAATTACTCCTTATTTTTTACTATTTGAAACAAACTTAAATTATTCCATAGTTATAATCATATATATTGCCAAAGATATATATTTCTATACTTACCATTGTTCAGATTTATCTTGGACTTTATCAACCCAAGTAGGGGAAGCTTGCATTGTTTATTGTTCTATATACACACACATACACACAAAAAGTTTTGTTTTACACTTAATTTTACGGAATCATCTCTATGATTTTTGTATAAAAGTTTGTTTTCATGGTTTCCATGGAAACAGTTAAGATGGCGGCATTTATGTATACTAATAAAACAAATTCACTTTTAAATTACACAAACAGTAATACTAAGAAATAATTAAAATTGGCATTATATAATTTGTATGAATATTACTCTATGTTTCCAGTGTATTGTTACATTTCTTATACTAATTCATTTTTTGGTTAAACTTTACTTTAGGAGAAAAAATTATTGACTGCCTTTTTTGCAATTTTGTAATTTTCGACGTATAGAACCCGAAAATACAAGTTTTAAGGTGAGAATGACGAATCCAATGGTTTAAAAGTTAAAACTATATGAAACTGAGTATTTTTAGGATATGTGACGACCACATAAACAAGTTTTGACACTTGCTAGGGAAAATCGGCCAAAAATTGAGTTGCGCTCAGTTATGAAAGATCAACGTGGACGATCAACAAAGTTTGTGTTCTTGCGAGATAGACAAAGATGAGTAGAGTGTCTCTGTCTTCGTCTAAGCATGCCACGCATGCGCAGAACGAGAATCTTGTCTTTTCTGTTGATTTTTCACAACTAGTCACAACTCAATTTTTTAACTGTTTTCTCTAGACTTCGATATATAAGTGTTGAGACCTAAATATATGTTCGTGAGGTATATTACACATTACTTTGCTACTTTTACTACGCATATTGCTTCTATCTATAATCTGATTGGTCTACACAGATGAGCATTCAAATACTCTAATTTCCATTTATCTTATTCAAAACTATAATGTCTTCAGATCGCTTCTATCAACGATACCATTAAATCAATTCTGTTGTGATGATAAAAACGTAGCCAAAAAAATTCGCATAAGCGATCGGCAAATTCATCGTCATGGAAACAACCTCTTCCTTATCCAGTGTTTTACCGATCGCTAATTGGATTCTTCAATGCTATCATTACTAGCTGTAGTTAAATTCGTCAAAAGTTAGTTTGTACTAACATAATCGACCGTAAAATAAATATTAAATACTAATAATTTTCGAATTTAAACCTAATACAAATAAAACTCAATTTCATTTATCTACAAATTTCGTGCTTTGATTGGTTGTTTTATATATATCCCTCTGCAGCTAACCTGGCATAACTTTCAAAACTGTTTGTGTGGATTTCATTACCAGTAATTACAATTTCCTTCATTATTAAAATGAATGTTGTTGCCTCACGATTTTGCACTAATATCATCCTATAATGATATATAATATGTTAATATCCCATAATATGTTTGTTTGGATGTCTACCCATACTCAATGATTTTCAACTCTCAACTGCCATAATTATATCTTCTCTTTCCGAATTTTGCTTCGTCAATCAGTTAAATAATATGAAAATAACAATATTTAAATGGAAGTAATACAAAGAAATAGGTTATACAGAAATATGGAAATAAAGAATACTTATAGAAAAAATTGCAACTACTAAAAAACAAATTTTTCAAAAGGTAAGAGAAATCTTATACATTAATGTAGTCTAAATCTATGAAAAAGAGTGTCTGTAGAATGAAAGTATTTGTAAAGAAACGTTTATGCCAGATAGATAATACCAAGACAGATAGATATACCAGTGACACCATTTTCTATATTAATGTCTACTTAGAAAGGGAAATTGTTCTTAAATTCTGTACTATCTACTTTTCTTACTATTCTTATCGCTATGTAGAACATTTTTTTGAAAACGCAAAATTTTTCAACTTTGGCACTTACAGTGTTTTCTATAAACACTTTTCAAATATCGAACTGTTACATAAGGTACCAGAACAGTAATCGGAGGCCCAAATTCCGGAATTCCCCATAATTTCGGTTTCTTTGCCTGTATGTTTAAAAAGTTATCCACTGTTATCTCCCGACAGCAGCGAAACCACGCGACAATTGTTACGGTTGACAGTAGCGCACAATCATTGTCTAAGGTGGGGTCGCATAGTTCATGCGCGGTATTCTCATATGAGAAATCTCGCACAAAGCAGTACATTAATCTAAATAAAATAAAATAATTTTTTAAATAATTTGAATAATGCGTTAAAATTAGGCAAATAAGTTAAAAACTTACTTAATTGCTTTATTTAAAGGAAGGCGAACCTCATAAAAAAATGAATTAATCCTGCATACTGTCTACATTTCCCACGACTGACAGAATATCGAAATCGACCAATTCCGTGCTCTGCTCCTTCATATAACTTCATCGGCTTTCGATGAACACCGCAGTTCTTATTTACTTGTAAGAGCCTGTGCTCACGGGCTCAGGCAATAGCCGCTTCCTTTGAAGCGGGTAATTTAGCTAAATTCCATTTTTTTAAAGAAATATAATTGTACAACAAAGTAAACAAAAAAAAAAGGGAAGGAATAAAAAATAAAATGAAAAGAAGCTGAAAAAGAAACGATAAAAAAGAAAATAAAACGAAAAAGAACGTAGCTGTAAAAGAAAGCACAAGTGTATACTTCGAACCGCGATCATATAAACAGTTCTCCACACTCATATACTGGAGCCTAGAAAAAACCATTCGACGATTAAATCGTGAAAAATCAACATGAAACTTCCTGTGATGGGAATAAGACTCTTAATGACCGGAAAACGTTTTTCAAGTGTTCTCAAGTAAGGCGCTTCAATTAATTTTTTAGGTTTTGTCATGCAGCGCAACCTTATGTCTGTACTTGCAAGCTGAACTGCAACTGAACTTTATTATCTAATCTATATTTTTTTTAACAACATTTTTCTACACCACAATGTGAAATAGTATATGTTTACTTCAAATAGATTGCAAAATATTATATGTGAAATATAGTTTAGTTCATATTCTTTATTTTCAGTGGTAAGGACGACGAAGATGGCATTAAATGCAAAACTTCGATCTCAGCGCTATAACTAACGGCCGATTTGTGAAGCACATCTCCCAACATTAAAAGCCGTACCTTCACTATGAAAGTTTTCAGGCTGTATATGCAATCGTGCTTTCGGTATACATACATAATAGACCCTATACTTTATGCTATAGGGTATACTTGTTTACATGACTGTGAATTACAGTATTTACTTTTAAGTTTATATTAATTCAAGCAATATTTACATTCATAAAAATGGTAAGCACTATACTTTTTATAAAATAGCTGTTAATCACATTTTTAGACTGCGTAATTATCAACCCGAAAAAAGAAATTTTCTCCTTAAGTAATGTTACGGGTAAAAAAAAAAATTATAGTACATAATGATTTTTAAATAAGAAATTGCTAAATTATATACATTTTCCTGTATAGGATGTACAAAGGCATTCTGTACATACCCTTGTATTTCGATCTTTAAAGAGAACACATGATATGTTTTTATTAAATCAAGGTACTTTACCACCTGTAGATCCTAACTTGTAAGTATATTTTGTATTTATAATATAAACGAACATTATAAAATGATAAAAATAATGTTTTATAGACAAAAAATAAAAAAATCTGTAAAAGCAAAAGACTCTTATGGTCCTGTATTGGCACGTGTCAAAACTAACAATATAATGAAAATACAAAATGAAAATGAAAATACAGATCCTCCTCCACCAGGCGGTATTTATAAATATATATGTATTTCTTATATCATAATAATATTTATATATGTTATTGATTTAATAACAATGATATTGTTGAATCAGATGAATCTTTTGGAGGAAATAATAATGTTGCAGTTGTTCCTTATAATCCTATACAAAACAACAATATGGTAGTAACAACGCAAACGAATTCAGGAGGAAATTCAGTTAATATGTCATTAATCATACCACAGAAGAAGACACCATCTATGGCAAAACCTAAGTGGCATGCACCATGGAAATTATATAGGGTTATTAGTGGTCATCTTGGTTGGGTAAGGTGTTGTGCTGTTGAACCAGGAAATGAATGGTTTGCAACAGGATCTGCAGATAGAGTGATTAAAGTAAGATTATTGTTTCGTTTAATATTTGTATTAAATTATATAATATATTGCAATGTCATTTTATACAGTTTTATAAACTGATTTTGGTCATAAATTTTGTAGATCTTAGTAGCCCTTATTTTAATTATATTATTACATAATACTTTTAAAAATTTCAGATATGGGATCTTGCAACTGGTAAATTGAAAGTTTCTTTGACTGGTCACATAAGCAGTGTTCGTGGACTTGCGTTTTCTCAAAGACACCCATATTTATTTTCTTGTGGAGAAGATCGGCAAGTAAAGTGTTGGGATCTTGAGTACAACAAGGTTACAACATAGTTTTAATTATATATACTATTACTTTATGTACTCAATAATTAATATTCAGTAGTTCATATTTTACAATTTCTACTGTTTTTATAGGTTATAAGACATTATCATGGACATTTATCAGCTGTATATTCCATGGCATTACATCCTAGTATTGATGTATTAGTAACTGCAGGTAGAGATTCTACTGCAAGAGTATGGGATATGCGAACCAAAGCAAATGTACATACACTTGTTGGTCACACTAACACAGTTGCTAGTGTAATTTGTCAAACAGCTGAACCACAGGTATCAAAACCAAACAATTCATCAAATAATTTGATATATATATTTAAAAAAATATTTAACTATATATATTTTTATTTCTTTCTTTTACTAGATTGTCACTGGGAGTCACGATTGCACTGTACGATTATGGGATTTAGCTGCTGGAAAATCTAGAGCTACTTTAACAAATCACAAGAAAAGTATAAGAGCTGTGACTTTTCATCCATCACTGTATGTATACTGTATTTCTTTAGATTGTTTAGATTGTTTTTCTTTAGGTTGTAAATTCCTTCATCTAATTTATATTGTTCATTAGATATATGTTCGCATCAGCATCTCCAGATAATATTAAGCAATGGAAATGTCCAGAAGGAAAATTCATTCAGAATTTATCTGGTCATAATGCAATAGTTAATTGTTTAGCTGTTAATGCTGATGGCGTATTAGTTTCTGGAGCAGATAATGGTACTATGCATCTTTGGGACTGGAGAACAGGGTAAATATAATATTTCATATAAAGATTGTATTTTTTCAACTGATGTTCAGCATTATTTACGATATCTATACGTATATATTTCAAGGTATAATTTCCAACGTTTACAAGCACCCGTTCAACCGGGCTCAATGGATAGTGAAGCTGGAGTATTTAGTATTACATTTGACATGTCTGGTACTCGCATGATTACAACAGAAGCAGATAAAACAATCAAAGTATATAAAGAAGATGATACTGCTGTAAGAAAGCTATCTTTTAAATGTTAATTATGTCCATAATTTCGATAAAAAGACATAATTATTTTATTATTTTATTATTGTTATATTATTTTTATTATTATTATTTTTAGACTGAAGAGACGCATCCTGTAAATTGGAGACCAGATATAATAAAGCGGAGAAAATATTAAGCAAACCTTAAACCCATCATAGCCTCAACTGTCACTATTCACACTGTTACAGTTAGCACTGATACATTTAACACTGATTCGACTAACATTGTATGAAGCTTCCAGGAAAGAGCTGTGTCCAAAAGGAAAAGAATTCCAACGTTTCGTTAGCATTGCAGTTGACTCTATCAAGATGTTGCTAATACTAATGTGCTTCTGAAAAAACGCTCCTACATCTAGGTTTGAATGTTCCGGTAAGATGATCAGCATAATAACATTTTTAATTGGTCAGTTGATCAATAAAAGAACAACCAGAACTAAAGATAGACAAGAAACTAAAGAAACATAAAAAAATGTTTTGTATAATATATATTATTAATTTTAAGTTTCTCGTAAATTATAATTTGTAACAAAAATCAGATTGGCAGAATATATTGGTGTTTTATAATTCTTTATCCAAGTTGAATTCTTCTTTAAGAAAGTTTCCTACTTTCACATGTATTGGTTTTATAAATGCTTCCACGCGTCAATAAATATTCGAAATATCTTTTTCTGCTGACTTTCTTTAGCTTTTTCTTCTACAACCTTTTTTTTTTTTTTATTCCGCTGTTCTAATAGTCGCGTAACAGCAGAGTAGTGTCGGACTCCTACCGACCAAAACTCCACGATAACCATCCTACGCGTATGATAGGAGTACTCCAGGAACCTCTTATGAATTAAGAGGTGTATGAATTAAGGTGTTGCACCCCCTTCCCGCGTCCTCTTGTTCGAGCCAGTCCTAATAATTCTTGATTATTGAATTTGGCGTTAGGGGGCGCCATTGTCCCTAGCGCTATCGCCCCTTCTAGTCGTGGTCCGTTGGGACGGCGATGGAGCGGCTCTAGGTCGCCTGACTGCCATCCTCCTCCATCGTCTTATCCTACAAGGGTGAGAGTTTTTCTCTCCCTTTCTGCTCGCTCTTTCGCGAGCATAACTCGCTTGCAGAAGAGGCGGATGGCCTTGTATTCCTGTGACCCTCTCAACATCGCTTCTACAATCGCTGAGGGAGTCAATCTTTCTCCTATGGCGTGCCGCAGAATGTAACGGGGCAGCTTCCACGCCGAACAAAACACCAGCGTGTGCTGCGCTGCGTCCCTGCCCTATCTGCAGTGGTGACAAATGTCTGTCGTCTCCCGTCCGACTTTTCTTAGGTACTCGCCGAATACGCCGTGTCCAGTGAGCGCCTGGATCATCCTGTATGTGAGCGGGAGACCGCAGCGGCTTCTCTATGTCTCCCTGATGTTCGCCTCCCTCGTTGATCAGCTCAGATCGCCACTGGTCCCACGCGTCCTCCTCGGAGATTCCAAGTCTTCTTCTTCTATAACCTGACCCTAACCCATCTCAATTCCGTATCATTTCTGCGAACTTCGCCCGTAACATATGTAAATAAAGGCATTTTTATAAATATATTTGTGGTAATTATATTAAGATGTTATCTTCTGTTATAAGCTCCATTTTTTCGAGGCATCGCATGCAATACATTTTGATAATCTTTGGTAGATTATCAAATTAGTAATTATGGCGTCAAAGTAACGTGTGTGTGGAACCTAAAAATGCCCAGTTTTAATTGTTGAACCAATAGATTCTACACTTTAGAACTTATATTTTCTATCTTTGTATTTTACATGTTGAAAATTACAAGATTGCGAAAAACGTCAGTAATTGTTTGTTCCCTATAGTAAAGTTTTTATTTAAGTAAGCCCATTTTTTATTTGATATTTATTTTCATTATGCAATAATTTAATTAAAATATTTTATAATCACATAAAAAGTTGAATACATTATACAAATTAAATTTATACAGTATTCAAAATCGAAAATAAGCTTCAGATTTTTATTTAAACTTTTGTGTAATTATACATTTATTATCATCACAGTGAAAATAATACAAATGTGGTAATCTAGAATCTCAAAAATTCAACTTCTTTCTAAATATTATAAATAAGTATTCTATACAATGTATAGTAGGCAGTGACTGTCTATTGCGTCTTAATTAAGAAGAATAAATAACAATATAAATAGTTTTTCATATTGATGAAATGTGATACTAACAAATTTTTCTTATTATACAGTATACAGTATTTCATAAAATCCTTAGATAATAATAATAATAATAAGTTCTCATAATTATAATTTTTATTATAAAAAGAACTATTTACACATATTAGGAATTCATACTATATTAAAACATAAAATGTTCCAAAATATAAACCAAATAGGAAACATTGTGGAAACTGTTACATTATATAACCAATTCCCATAAATCATTGAATCCATGATACTAAAAACAAATGCTTGTTTTGTAGCACGATATCCTCGAAATAAAATTGAGGGGAGGGAATCAGAAAAAAAATATATGTATGTGTAAGACATTATGAATAAACTTGCAATCATAAATGGATGTAGAAAAACCCACATAAAAGAAAGCATTTTGCGCGATCTGCAACATAATTTTATTATAAATTTATTATAAATTTATTAATTTTAAATTATAAATTTTATTAATAATTCTAAATAATATTCCAGTCCTTTAAAAATGTTTTTATGATATAAAAGAATAAGAAATAATAATTTGTAATTAATAATTTTTTGTATTTAGGAAAAACAGTTTGTAAATTAATAAGTTATGTGAACTATAATATTTCAAATATTTTAATATAAATCAAATTGGACAGTACGTTTTATTTTATATTTTGAAAAATATGATCTAAAAAGAATTTAATGTTTAAAATGTACTTACTTGGTGAGATTTTGTTTTGGTGTTATTGGTAGAACAAATACAAAAGGTACATAAATTACAGCAGTAAGAAGTGCCAAAGAAAAATTATGCATTGCTATGCACATTAATACAGTACCCAACTCTACTAGTGCAATCACACAAACTAAAGCTGCATTTTTATACTTCATTTTCCTAGAAGTAACAATAATTAATTTAAGTATAACTTATTATGGCATCAGTTAATGAATTAACATGAGTTACCTTCTAGAATAAAATGGCCATATTAATGTTAAGATAGTTATTGCAACAAAACCGAAGTATATAGAGTCTTCTGTATGAGAATTTACTTTTTTACCAAAATAAGTAAGTGGGAATGGGGATGTTGCAATTACAACACCACAAATATGGCTCCATAATATTTCTGACATAATAATGCCAATGTCAAATCTATCATCCTATAAAAAAAGTATATGTTATAAGTATATAATACTTGTTATAATTGCAGAAAATATATCAATTTATGGCTTAAACAAATATTCTATATTTATCTATATTCTATAAAATATTAAATTTTCAGCTTATTTATTAGTTAAAGTTATTTATTAGTTAAACATGTAAAAAGAAAGTTAAAAAAACAAACCTTTGACTGTTTAATAACTGTGTTTTTCTTATCTTCTACAGAAGTGGATACTTGAAGCCTTTGCCAAATAGAAAATGCTTTTACAAATATCCCAGCAATAATTAAGACTAAAGATCTTATATAAAGTCCTAAAATATTTTTTCAATGATAATTATTTATATTTCATTACTAAATATATAAAGACTAACTCTGTATATAATTATATATTGCAATGGATTTTTTATTTTCTAAGCTTGTAAATTTTTTAATAACGAGAAATAAAACATTAGTTTTCACTCACCAATAGAAATATAAGTATCTGTTGATGGAAGCAAATAAAAAAAATAAGATTGGTGAAAACGTTCTAATAAATTATTTAACGATCGTACTATACTTTCTACAATACGACCAATTTGGTAAAAATTTCCATTAGAATTTTGTTGACCAGGCTTTTCAAAACCTTCCAAAGTAATCGCTTCAATACCGAACCTATAATAATATTAATTAAAGGAAAATTATTAAATGATGAGAAAACCATAATAATTAAAATACAATAATCCTTATTGAAAAGTAAAATAATCAGTATTTCTCACAAGAGAATTTATAAATCTGACCAACCAAATAAGACATAAAACAGGATGGTTTTTGTTTATACATTAATTAATACTATGCATATTAACATCATTAATTTCAGTAATGTTATTTTAATCTGTTATTACAAACGTTTTGAAATATGCTAGATAGAAAAAAATACTTTTAGATTTGTAAATAGAATCATATATATGTATTAGGAATAACAAACTAACAATAAATCTTTCATGATTTTTTATAGTTATTAAATACCTATGGAAAAGTCCATGATTTCCTGTTGGAATTCCAGTAGCTTGGCTTGTAATCATCATCAGAAGTGTATTGAAATGATACCACCAATAGTTAAACTTATTTTTATATTTAACGTCAAAACGTCTTTGAAATGATTGTCGAATTCCTTCCTTGGCTATCATATTTTGTGCCAAATTAAAAAGATCTAAATTGGGTAATCGACCATTTAATCCTTCTACCTAGAGAAAAAGGAAACTTTATATGATTCTAGACAAAATGATATTTTTACAAATTTCCTTTAAATTATCTACAATTTAAGAATAATAATATTTGTCAAATAAATAATAATTACTGTATAAATTGAAACATTTTGGATATATTCAAGTATTATAAACATCCATTCATTTCTTCATTTCATTTCTTTTAATACAGCTGAAATAAAAATTTTAATTTTGTTTAACAAACAGATGAATGAGAGACGATAAATTTATTCAATGAAATTGACTCTTAATCTTTTTTTGCTTTAAAATAAAATACAACATAAATTATTTAAATATTTTTGTACATAAATTTACACATGTTCAAATCTTACAGAATAGAAAAGGATTATTAGGTAATTAAAATTAAATAAAGATATATAATAATAATTCTACTCTAGAATTTTAGTTAATTAAAATTTAATAAAACAAACATACTTTAACATCAATAGATGTAATCTTCATTGAATGTAATTCCAAATTAATAGCAGTTTGAATGGAGCCAGCACGACCAGGAAGATCTCCAGATACAAGTATACCTTCGTTACCACTAGTAACTTCATGATATGCATCCAACCACGCTTGTATTCCTAATTGTTCATGTTCTGTTATTAGGAATACAATATCCTTTGCCCAGTATTTCTGTTCTATAAATCAAGTTTTTAATGCATTATTAATAAAATAAAAGTATATAACTAAATAAATACAAATAATTATATTATATAAGAAATAAGCATAATCCTTATATAGAATTACATTTTCATCTTTACACATATTGATTTTAAAACTTCTATTTATTTTCATGTTCTTGTATGATATTTATATACTTCAAAACTGTTATCCAAGCCTATTTGTACATAATACAAAGACACTTCTCATTTTATTATAAGATAATACTATCAGAATTATTAAAAAACAATTTAATTATATTTTTTGTAAATACTTACTTCTACAAAATTTAGCAAATGCAAGAAGAAGAGCAATAGAAGGTGCAGTATCCAAATAAATACTATTAATTGGTCTAAAAGGGACGCTAACTACAATTGCTTCTGTACTAGCTGCTCTTGGAGCTCTCATAATCCCATATATATTTTGACCTGTAAACTATAAATGTACCAATCTTTATATCTTTACGAAATACCTTTTATATCTTTCACAATTTTGTCTTTCTTTGATGATAGTATAACTCACTTAATAATTAATTTAAAGAAATATCTGAGAAACTACCTAATAAAAATAAATGATACGTTTTTTCATTTACCTGTTGCTCTTGAAAAGGATATACTAATGTGAAATTATGTGTAAAAACATCCAAATGAAGCTGATTTAATTTTGCAGCTAACCAAGCATATGGCATTACATTGGGATATCGTTTCATTTCATGGATTAAGTGTATATAATACTGTTTTGCTGTTTGCGCCAAGTTACTTTCTTTCGTAACCAATCCTGGCAATAAAGCATTTTCAGAGAAATAGGTATCTACATGTTTAAAAAATACACATATTTAGGACATTTATATATTAATATTATTATATATATATATATGTTAGATTGATATTATGTATAGTATTCAAAAATATTGAATAATGTATGGATGATGCAATAAATACTATTACTACTTTGTATTGGAAGAATTAATTTACATATAATATAGTTCATTAAAATAAATAGTTCTATCTACCAGAAAAAAACAAAAATAACTGTTTGTTTAAAGTCAGACCTTTATTTTACTTCTTTATATAATATATTCCATATTTTTAACTTTTTTTTATTTGAATGCAAAAATCTTCAGGTAAAAACAAAAAATATTAAAAAAAATGTTCTATTTACATTTATATTATATATAACTCTTAGATATATTCTATAATTTATAATATGTTGAAATGCTGAAATATAATCTCAGTTCTATATTGCATATTTTTGTAAGTAAATTGCAGATTTTTATGTACATTCATATTCTTTACAATATAATTAAAAAGATAGACTCTCAATAGACAATTGTTTTATCTATCAAGTATTATAGAAAACATGATACTTTGGGTATTTATATATTTTTTTATTTTATGTGTATTCTGTGCAATCTTGTATTTTCAAATTTCCTATAAATATATAAAAATCTGCAGTCCACTTACAGCTTTAACAGATGACATAAAATACTGAATATCTTCATAATTATTTTATGAATTCATATTAATAAGACATATTTTTTCTTATTTTAATCAGTATTATACAATCAGTATTATACACCTTAAAAATATTTGATCCATTATACAAAACACATTGTATAAATAATATTATAAAATATATGTATGATGTCATTCTGATAATAAACTAAAATAATCTATATATAAATCCTATTTTATTTATGTAGCAAATATAGATAATAAAAATAATTGATATTTATAATATTAATTACTTATGTTAATATTTTCTATTAGATTATCTTTATAACATAACCTAATTTTTTGTTGATTTAGATAATACAATTTCATACTTACTATCGTTGAATATGGGCAAAGCAAGAAGTAATATCCAAACAATACCGCTAATGTATAAGAAGAAACAAAGTGGTCGTTCTCGTTTCAATAAAAATTTTATTATTTTTCCAGATCCTGCCGTAGGATCCGTTAATAACCCCATTGTCAATTTTACCTAGTTCTATTCATTTATGCTGTATTCGAGAGAATCTCTGGCTGCATATATCCATGTTAAACTTAATTACTATCTTACTAGTTACTTGATAAACTTTATCATATTATAGTTATGCTATTAAAAATATATATGTATATATATACAATATCTTAGATATAATTAGTTTTATTTAGTTTTAATTAGAATGAGTATTTTGAAATTAATACTTAAATTCGTACATTTGTTTAAAAAATTTTAATTGATTTTTTAATAATTTAATATACATTACTAATTTATATTGCAGAAAAAATGTAAAGTTATGATACTTAACGTTTCAAAAATATAAATTTAACTTCTTTTTAACAAATCTTTTTAAAATGAAATTTTTACTAAAGAAATCAATGAGTTTTCTATTTTAATATTATGATATGTAGTATTAGTATTACTATGTAATAGCATCATAGTAAAATTAAATACAAACATTAATGACGAAAAACATTAAAAAATTATATAATAAATATGAATAAATGCATAAACAAATAAAGTAAATGTTTAATAAGCATATTAGTTTAACTTAAGTTATAATACATAAAATAATTATTTGTGATTTACTTAATCCTTACTTTTTAATGAAACAGATATATGCTAATGTGAGATTTTTTAAATAAACAATTATTACATTTAGAAAATAGTTAAAAAAATATGTAAATATATTGCAGAAAGATTTAATATTATTTTATGTTTGTGATAATATTTCGTATTCGAATAAATATAAACATAAATAGTTTTTAAAAATTATTCTGAGCATTTCATAATATTGTCGAAATATGTAGATATGTTTCATGATTATAGTTTCGTAGTATTTACAGATATTAGTACAAAAGATTGTACAGAATCTTATTGTTTAAAATCAATTAATACTGCAATATATGTATGTAATAATAATAGATATACATTATATATTGCAATTTTTATACTTTTGCATAAGTATTGTTATAGAAAATTTTTTTCATATTAAACTATTTCAGTAAGTGTTTGAATAATTTAATTTGATCATACTTAAATAATAAATATTAAAAATTTTTTAAATATTTATAATTTTTACAAAAATAATATTCATTTGACATAGAATATACATTTATTATAATAGTTTAGAATGTAACAAATACATTTTTATACCTTACAATGAATACTTATGTATGAAGACAATTTTAATAAAATTTAAATATTTTTAAAATAGCAAAAGAAACAAAAAAAGAAAAAAAATATATAATACAATATATATATATTTCTTTTATACAGATTTGTTAGAATTATATGGTTCTTTTTAAATAATAATCTTTGGTTTCGTTTTTTGTATTATGAAAAAGAATGAAACTAGGGCAGAATCCATTAAAAGTAGTAAAAGTATGTTACACTAGAAAAGGCTCACTGTATATATAATATCATTCATATTTAAATATTAATAAAATATCGTAATAGTTCATAAAATTCTTTGAAAGCAAGAAGCACATTGCTACATATTGTTAGATTCTGATGTTATTAGTGGAAAGTTTTGTGTATCTATAAGTAAATCTTCATTTATATTTGCTTTTTCTTCAGGTTCAAATTCATCTACATCCTCTCCATCAGTTATTACTTGAGGACCAGTAGATTTATATTGGAATGCAGAATGTGATAAATCAACTTCAACAGGAAATAACATTGCAGAGGATAATAAATCTCGTGTATTAGTATAATATTTTGCTAAACCAGCTGCAAATTTTTGCAATTGCCATACGACATCTTGAACATGTTTATTGTCTAATAATTCGAGTTTTACAAGTACATCTGATCTAAGTTTACCAAATTTTGCACGAGCTTCTTGTCGACATCTTAAGATTAAACGATATTCATAATTGCCTGTTTCCACTCGATAAAAAGGTTCTTGTATTGATGCGTAACTTTGTTCCTCATCATCCATTTCTTTTATTTTCAGACAATAAGAAAGATATTCAAATTTTGCATCAGCATATTTGCTTATGGTTAATCGAGTATCTGGAATAGCTTTGTGAAGATATGTGCCTAAATCATTTAATATAGGTTTCAAATTTTTTAAAATTGTTATTCCATATTTTTCCATTTGTCTATGTTGTTCACCAAATTGTCTGAAAGCTTCACTAGCTCGTGGTTGTGGTTCTCTTACTCCTATTGCAGCAAAGGCATCACCAAATACTAAAATATGCAATATAATGATACTTAAAATATTAAAGCAAAATATTATTGTAATATTTGTATATATATATATAATCTCAAAATTGAATAATTTTTGACACAGTTAAATTTAAAAATGAGTTTTGGAATTTGATAATTTATTTAAAAACGTATAACAATACCTTTGTATATTTGTATTAAATCAAAAAAACTATGTAAAGTAGCATTAGCATGGGAAACTAAACCTCTATACAAATTTTCTGTGCGCTGCAATGCCATTAATCGTTGTACGAGTGCATCGTTACAAAGAATGGCACGTGATAATCCAAGTGCATCTGCTGTTGCACTTCCCATTCCTTCAATTAATCTATGTTTTACCTAAAATTAATTTAAGGATTAAAATAATGTAACCATTTATAATAAATATATAAGTTTGGACAATAAATACCTTTTTCAAAGCTATATCAAGAGTACGACCTTGTTTAGGATCGGCATGTAATTTATTATAATTAATACTGACTTGAGAATCACAAGATTGTATCATTTTTGCAACTTCTACTTTTGTCTTTCCTTTAACTGATACTCCATTTACTGCTACAAGTTCATCTCCTGATTGTAAAGTACCATCTATAGCAGCAGGTGAATAGTCAAAAATTTGTACAATATACAAGCAGGGGCATAATGGTGCTCCGCCTCCAATACTTATGCCAATAAGATTACTGCTATCTTTTTGTATTACAATATTTCCAGAAGTTATGGTCATACCCCTGTATAAATTAATGTAACAAAAGAATACATCAATATATTGTTTCACATAAAATACTTGTATAATACTTATTTGATACAATTTACTTCCATACTCATATTCTTAGCATGAAATAAGTTATAAACATATTTATTATAATAACAATAATAATAATAAATTAATAATACTTCTTATATAAATGCATATAAATATATAAAGTATGTTGTACATTAACATAAAACTATCTATTATATTATTGTTTATAATATATTTTAACAGCTAATAATGTGCATAAATAGATACAAAATAATTTTAAAAGCTTAGAGGTATGACATTTCATAAAATAAAGCTTAATATATAGATAAGGAAGAATAAAACAATTTAGATACAAATCTGTATTAAATAACTGGTCAAAAAAAATCCTTACCTGATGTTCTGATAATAATTAAATGTTTAGAAATATTAAACTAAAAAATACTGAATTATATTATTAATTTTTATGAAACACTATAAACAAATTAAGTACCAATTAATACATTAAAATATAACTTTAGCATTAAACACATTATTATCAAAACTTACGTATTATTGGGTAGATGATGAAGAGACTGATCTTGACTGACCAGTTCTACATCTGGTCTACGTTCCATAATGATTAAAAGAAACAGAAAATATACAGTTTGTAACATCTCTTAAATATATTATAGAAAATGTTAGTAAAAGAAATTTAAATGAAAGATAAGATAGTGGAACATAAAAATGCATACATGCGATCTTCCATTGCAGTAAATTGATGCAATTGCACATTAGCTGATGGCACGGTGGTTAATGGAACAAAACTTTCTTTAGATTCATCGACAATATTTGTTACAGTTGTATTACTTGTAGATAGTACTGTTTGATCCACTAGACTATTCCACCGTACCGTGGCATACAAACATGCATTTTACAAGAAAAAGGAAGCATATTTAAATTGAAATGTAACACATATCAATAAGTAAATAATCAATTGTATGAAACCAACATCTTATCTTCTTCGAAGAAGAAATCATCATAATCCATGTTTGAAATCTGTAATGTTAATAAAGATTAAGTTAGTGTTCAACACTTTGATTTCTTAGATGTAACGTTACTTATAATCAAATAAAATATTTTAGTGATATACATTAAAATCCTTGTATTTTTAATTTAATTTGTGATAAACTGTAGCAGAATAAACGCGTAACATTAAAAACAAATACTAATTCTAATACCTTTATGAACTATTTATATTAAAGAAACAAGTCAATATGACACATATAAACTTTACTTCTCAGTTCCAAGGAATAAATATAATCGATTCTTTGTTACTGTATGTTACATCGTTGTCATATACATATATGTAGAGATGTGTATACAGATTCAAATAATTGAAAACAAATTAAATTAATTTTCATAACCGATACTTTTTTTACAGATATATAACTTTCTACGAAATTTTTCTTTTGTAAATAATTACTTTAGAAACATTTATTGAAAACATAAACATAAAAGTAAGTACATTTTACTACTGGTTACTTTACGCGTGATTTTATTGGTACTGATAAATTTTCTAGTAATTATAAGCAAGATCGTATAAACAGATCTCGACACTTGCTAGAGAAAACTGTCCGAAAATTGAGTCGTGAGAAATCAACATGGAAGACAATGAAGTTCTAGTTCTTTAAAGATAGAAACGAACAGAGTGTCTCTGCTCGGTGTTTCGGTATGTGAATCACGAGACCCGATTATATGATCTTGATCCCCGTTACAAGGTTCCCTTTTTGGGAATGACCATTCACGATCACGTAATTGGATCTCAACTCTCATATACAAAAAAAAGCACCGAAGCGACTCAATTTTCAGATGGTTTTCCTTAGCAAGCGTCGAGAATTGAGCATGTTATGTGAGGTACAGGTGATACAATACATAATACTACCTTGATCGACGTAACAATGAATTCCACTTTCAAAAACGTTTGCACTGATAAATAAATGTATGTGTTTTCCTTACTACATTTTGCATGCAAATTTTATTAATTCTCTAAAAATCTATATATTTTAATAAGTAGTTAGGAAAATATAATTTTTAGTACAAAACTTCCAGCCTACATGCGTCACTTTTTACATTTTAACATTTTAACAAGTATGTACATCGTTTCGCATATATTATTAAGGGTTATTTTAATGAATTGTTGATATGACATGACGCTACGTCCTTTATGTTACTTCTTTTGTTTGTCTGTGCCACGAGTTGTATAGGGCGCGACGCAAATAAGTATTCAGATAACCAAATCTGTTTTAGCAGATTCTGTTGGAAACCTGTTACCAGCTTTTGTGTACGAAAAGTCTGCAGACTTGACACAGGATCTATTATATTCGGTTATGTTAGTAAATTGTCAGCAAAAATATAACAGAACCTGTTGCAGCAGATTAGTGGTAGAAATCAAGCAGTTTCTCAAATTCAACCATTTATACATTTTTAATACAAGCGCATGTTTTTTCTTATTCTTTTTATTATTATTTAATTTGTACTTTACAATTTGTCCAGCTGGACATTCGGTAAATTTTTCTAGTTTAACTGCTCAATAACATGTAGATGGCTACCCCCAACGGGATACCATTTTCGAGTTTGACTATTTTATTTCTTTAGTGAGATCACTGGGGTGTTTTCTTTTTAGTCTTCTTTCTATGAGAGTTTTGCTCGCTTCAGCAGCCAGTTGGTTTGGATGTGTTGCCATTCTTTCCTTGTATTTTTTTGCGTACCTGCCGATTTCTTCTTTGATCGTTGGTATTTTTAAGTCTTTGTGTATATCCTCGTTTCTGGCACACCATGAGGTGTTGACTATTGTTCTCAGTATCTTCGTGGATGCTATTAAGACTGGTAATAAAACTTGAACGGAAAAATACATACACGCTAAACTAATGTGTATTTTCGACCAATCGCGGGGAGATGCAATCGCGAGGAGAGACATCAACGGGAGTCGTAAATTCCCGTTACGATTATAATAATCGACACCACGAGTTGATCGATCCCCTGATTTCGGTTAAGATAATAGGGGTGATTCAGTTAGTATAACACTGTGATTCGCAGAATTATAAATTATATATTTCTTCACAGAATTATAAATTATATATTTCCAACACTTAAATTACACTGTGGAGTAGGTATAAATAGATAACAACTTGTCGCACGAAGATAAGATAGATATGCACACTAGAGCAAGGTTCTTATAATTGAATTTAATATGTTAGTGGACGTAGCACTAGAGGATACTTAATAGAGGAGGTGAATGTTCGACAATACCGAGAACCGACTTAGATAGTTGATGTGAGTTATACTCCTCTAGCGTTATGCTTGGACTTAGACGTTAGGCGTTAGATTTTGTACTTAGTTGTTGACTTTTCTAGCAGTGTAGAAGAAGTAAAGTTGGGTGACGATGCTGTGTCGGAGGAAAGCTAGCGATGGGTGTGTCTAGCGCACGGGACCATCGGATTTGTTCATGACATTTTTGGTCAGGAAAGTGAGGGCAGTATACGTTGCTTCTGATTGGATAAACGTAGGTTGATGGACTAGGAAGGGTCTTAGCCGCCCTCGATAGAAAGTTGCTAGTGGGAAGCATCGTACGCGAGAAAAACTAACTTTCCCGTGTCAAACCGTAGTAACAATACTCTTTAGAAAGTATTTTAGAAAAAAGATGTTTGTTGGGTCTGAAGGATCTTAGCTAGCAAATTACTGGGATTTATGATGGGTCCGTAAGACTATTGAGGGTACGCAGCAAGGATGAGCGGACATCTGGTTCCCGTCTGGCCCGCGGGGAATGGCCTGGTCTAGGTAGAGGTTCGCC
Source organism: Bombus impatiens (assembly GCF_000188095.3). Taxonomy (NCBI): domain Eukaryota; kingdom Metazoa; phylum Arthropoda; class Insecta; order Hymenoptera; family Apidae; genus Bombus; species Bombus impatiens. Next base: position 25,370 of record NT_176427.1, on the reverse strand, counting down.
CGACGTAACATAATGAAAGCCACGGATAGAAAATAGCTTTTTAAGAAATCGCTTCGCTTGTCCGGTATGGCATAAGTCGTGTACCCACCGTTAGCACACAAAAAGTTTCTTACTTGTGTATGCCCTCGAATATTTCAACAATATTTTTTACTATACACCATAGGTCTGTCTAATGGTGAGGTCCAGATACTTCACCTAGATTCTCATCTCGACTTCCGCTTCCTCCAACCGTAGGTTATACCTGGCTGAAGGTGTCCTGTGATGGTCCCTGGTGCAGATCCACAGGGTTGTAGTCTTCTCGGGGGACGCAGTCCCAACTCTAGCTCCAACCCTCTAGTTGTGGCGATCACGCCCCGTGTCATCGGTATAATACGTCAGTGCCGTGTCCGGGGCCATCGGCTTCCGGAGCATCGTGACGTAGGTCAGATCCCAGAAGAGCGACCCTAAAACTGATTCCTGTGGGACCCCACGATGCACGGCCGAGTGCAAGTACATAGTTCTTTTACATTTACATCATTATCTCTTACAAATTGCAACAGTTTTGTCCAATATTTGCTACTCCATCAAAATACATCTTAGATATGATATGTCTGTATGGTGTCCGGCCACTCTGCGCGTAACCCGGGATCCATCTCTCGGCCGAGGCGGCCACTAACTGTGCAAATATAATTAGTCGGACTGCAATGATCCTAAGGAACTGTAATAAAACTAAGCACTTGTATTTTACCGTTAGGGCCCTTAATCGTTATAAAATATATTCAAGTCGAGTCGTTCCTTATGGTTATTGTTCCATCGCTATTCCATTCCATTCCAACGTGGGTTTTCCCATTTTTCCCGGGATTTCCACCCGCAAGCAATCAGTGGTGGGGCGACCAACACCCAGCAAGAGTTTTCCTCTACGACAGCATCGTCATCGAACTTCACTGGTTTACCATCGTCAGATCAGTCATCATCTCTAGACTGATTTTCCATCTTTAGAACAGTCAACATCTCTTGACCAGGTTTCCACCCTTAGATCAGTCACCTATTTAACTTATATCTATACGCACCATGCATAACTGTCTATATCTACAAAGTTGTTGGAATAAAGTGTATATTGTAACCTGTTAATACAGTGTTATAATCAATTCAACCACCCAAATTATCTTACACGAAATAGGAGATCGATCATTTCGTGGCGTCGATTATATAGTCGTAACGGGAATTTACGACTTCCGTTGACGAGCTTCCTTGCGATCGAGTCTTTCCGCGAACGGTCGAACATATTGCTTTACCTTAAAACATCAGTGGCTAACACATATGAGTGTAATTTATTTTTAACAAAATGATGAACTGTTATCGTTAAAAAGAATTTTATATTTAAATTTGTTCCAATGAGTTTGTTATAATGAAGACATATTTTGCTTTTTCCAGGTTTTTCAAAATTCTATTTTCAGTACGCTGACAATCATTTGCATGCAAATTGGCAGCAGATGTAGACAGAATCTGTTTACAAATGCATACCCATGTTTTTGCACTAGGCTCGGCTGTTGT
>NT_176427.1:18040-23685 GCF_000188095.3 Bombus impatiens | reverse complement strand
CCGAGCCTGTTAACAAAATCGAGTAATAGATTGGCGTTAGAAATCAAGCAGATTCTGCAAACCTAACCTGACAGCAGATTGGTAGCCGAAAGATATCATAATCCGGCCGGTTGGAAGTATTGATTCGATGGTTCAATATGAAAGCTCTTATTGGTGCATCAGCAATAAATAAAACGCCTTAATTTTATTGGCACCACATTAGAATAATATGAGTTATATTCATAATGAATATATTGAAGAAATCATTGAGATCACGCTGCTCTTGCGAACTCATGTAAATATCAACAATTATTGGGCTTGTGTATGTTACGACCACAGCTGAATGGTTCCTGCTTTATCTGAAGTACATCCATTTGTACTGAATTATGATTTCCTTCTAATATTCAATATAAAGGAAACATTGTTACGGTATCTCATAACTTCTGTTTCGCCATTCAAATGAATACTCCACACGCCAGACAAATGAACTCGAACCTAAAAACAATATTAAAGAAATTTTTGAAATTAAAAAGGTTCTAAACACAATAGTAACAGTGGAGCAACCTAAACATAAAAAAGACGTACCGCAATGCATACGGTGTCAGTAATAGGCACACACAAAAAATTACTGCAACAGAAACCCGGCGTGTGTCAAATGCGCAGAAAAGCACCTAACAATAAACTGTCCATACATAGGAAAAATAAATGAAGTAAAATGCTACAACTACAATGGAAACCACCCAGATAGCTACAAAGGCTGTGTAGTCAGAAAACTACTGCAACGTAAACTGTTTCCGCCGCTTCGAAACAGGACACACAACAACTTTCACGCGCAACAGGATAGCATAGAAACTGTGACAACACCAAATCTACAGCACGTAATGAACAATAACCACAGTAACACCAACACCGTTGGTAGCCGAAGCTACGCGTAAGTAGTCAACCAATCGCCACCCTTGGACAACCAAAATCAGAACAATAACAGCAACGACACTACAGAAATCAAGGAACTGCTCCAACAATCCACCAAAAATACCGAAATGCTAACAAAAATGATAAGCGAACAAAACGCAGTTCTCAGACAACAAACGCAACAAATCACAGTCATGTTACAACTTCTTACAAACATGCTAAGCAAAAAATAAAGACGGACACGCTGAAAATAGCAGCCTGGAACTCAAACGGCCTAGAACAACGGGCCCTAGAAACTAAAAAATTCCTGTATAACAATAATATAGACATATTACTTGTTTCAGAAACACACTTCACTCCAAAAAGCTACATGAAAATACCATATTACACCATATATGATACCAAGCACCCCTCAGGGAAAGCACACGGACGGACCGCAGAGATAATAAGAAACGATATCAAACATCACTTACACAGCCAAGTAAGGAAGGAATATACCCAAGCAACCACCCTTACAGTACAAACTAGCAGCAACCACATCCAGTTGTCAGCAGTATATGTACCACCGCGACACAAAATGACAACACAAATGTCGGAAGAGTACTTATACACTTAAGTGACAAGTATATCGCAGCGGGAGCCTACAATGCAAAGTACACGTTATGGGGATCAAGAATTACCACACCTCGAGGTAGAACCCTGGAAAAATACATTAGAAACAACAACCTCAATATATTATCCACAGGAAGACCGACATACTAGCCGACAGACCTGAGCAAAATTCCTGACCTACTCGACTTTGCAGTTACAAAGGGTCTAAACGCAAATAAACTAAAAATAACACGCAGCCTCGAGCTTAGCTCCGATCATACACCCATAATAATTACATACAGAAACAAACCAATACTTTATAGCAATCCAGAGACACTATGCAACAAAACCACCAAATGGCAAACTTTTAAAGAAATAATCGAGAGCAAAACCAACTGCAACACAACTCCAATTGAAAACACCCGAACACATCGAGCAAATATACCAATTAATAAAATCATACTTAAGCAGCAGAACCTTCATAGTAAAAATCAAAGACACATACTCTGAAGTTAAAGAAACCAAGGCAGGAGTTCCGCAAGGGAGCTTCCTAGAACCAATTTTATACACATTATACACGGCCAACATAGCAACAACTACCAATAGCAAAATACTGACATTCGCGGACAACACAGCTGTACTAGCCAGGCACACTAACCCAGAAACAGCAGTCAAATTACTACAAGAACATATCACAAAAATAGAAAAGTGGCTGCAAGATAAACAAATAAAAGCAACCCCCGATAAATGCAATCATCTATCTTGATGTCTATCTTGATATATCTTTAATTTTACTAATTTATGTGCTCATTTTTTCACGATATTGTAATGTCCTCACGCGAGTGTGTTTGGTACTATATATAATTTATCATCGAATGAACTAAGATCTAATTCCTCTACGTTTATTGTGTACATGTCATAGATTATAGACTTTATACGATTCTGAGATATGATTCTTTTCCATGTTCACTCCATGACATTTTATGCAATCTTTGAAACATATTCTACGCATCAAAGTGTCGTTTAATACTATTCATTACTTTTTTACATATTTCTGCATGGGATAAACATAAATTGGGTACATCTTCACTCACAGTCCTACAAACTTCGTTATAACCGCACCATTCTTTTTCTCTTTCGTCCAGCCCGGTACACTTTTTCGTTTACGGAACACAGTACTCATTGTCTCCCGCGTAATCACTCGTGACGAACTGACGTATGTTTCGCTTCATAACATCATATGGGTTATCGCGTAGGCTCTTAAATCAAACTGTCCGTACAATATGCGACAAAATTGGTCCAATGATCAGTCTCTCTCAGCATGGTTCCAACGAGTGAATAGCTTCACGTCCGTATGATTGCGCACATTTCCCATCGATTTCCCAAAGACCACGTTATTCATTAATTTAAACAAATTCTTGGAAAAATCTTTAGTTGCATTCGTATAAAGTCTGTAATATAAATCGTTATAATTACACAACCGTCCGATTCTTGAAAATACGGTGTACTTTTGTCAATTTCAATCCGTCATTTGAAACGTTGTTGAAATAAGTATATGTTACATATTGGAGTTTGTTATCGACTGCTGCCAAGCAGTCTTTTTCCTGCTGTTTGTCCCTGTTCCTAATGCTTCAACTGAACCGATAAGAGGTATCTCGTGACTCATACAGTGGAGCAGAATTTACATCATAATTAATATTATCGATCCATCGAAAACCTCCGGGGAGCATCAATTGAAACATAGCCGAACCGTACAAATTATTTACAGTAACATACAATTTCAAGTCAGCCCATTTCACTGTTCCTTCAGTAAGAGTCCTTTACTTTTAAATATTTTACGTTCCTGATTAATCATCTGTAGGTAGATACTTATTTTCGAGAGGCAGTACCTATGCGAACATTGATTCAGCCACCGCGTATTTCCTACTCAACGAACAATAATATATCGACATCGGTCAATGTGGGAAATCCATATTGAAATTCTCGATGCAATTGCTTCGAAAATTGTCGAAAACATTTGCCAATAACAATATGTCTAATTTGAGACGCAAGTTGCAATAATCTCTTAACATCTGGATGTGGAAACGTGACTAAACGTTCACCGCTTGGAGATAATCTGTTTCGGACACAATTGTCGCACAATCGATTGTGAAATGATCCAGTGCGCGCGAGAAATATATCACGCAATTTACCATAAGATATTAGGTAATCGCATGGGCAGACATCTTTTCTGATAAGAAGATCAAAATCACAATCTGGAAGATGTTTGAACGCGCTTCGTACGATACACAACTCATTCTATTCCAATTACAATAACAGCTTATTGAAACATGACCTTAGAAATTTGAAGGAGTTAATGAAACAGAACTTGAAAATGCATCTCACTTTAAATATCGGTAGCAGTTCTACTTTACCATCAAACGCGTTAACAAATTCTTTAATGATAAATGCCTGTAATAACCGAACAAATATTGGAATGAAACGAGTACAACGAACGACAATTTTTAATTTTGATTACAACTCGAGTATCCAAATCGCGACACACGCCTGTAAAATGACAATGATCGCGAACTTTTACATCGTTCGCTTCGAACAGGTTTTACATATGTAACAACGAATAACGCGACGGAACTCTGTTCATTGTTCTTTGGTACGACGATTTATCGAAACCGGTTTCCGAACTATCGCCTGTATCTTACAACCTAACTCGTACAACTCCTTTGCAGAACATTGCATACTTCCCGTCTCGCCGCGATAAGCGCCATAGCCACACAGTGACTGGTCGAACGTATAGCAAACGCAGTAACCTATGCTAAACGTCCGGCGATGCTGATATGCTGACGTACTTCCGTGCCCTTTTAGAACAACATCCTCTAGTAAACATTTTAGATCTGCGTAGATAAAAACGATGTACGCTCCTTGTAAGCATGTGTTTTAGCCCTTATCTTCTTCCATCAAAAATATCACTGCTTAGTTGTTCATTTATTCGCAATCGATGATTTGAGCGGTCAAATTTTCTTGCGATAAAAAATAGTGGAAAGTTAGCAACTGAAAACGAAAAAAATCAGCATTTGTCAAATCGTATACTCGGCTGAAAGTGATATGTTACCCACTAGTTGCAAATGTATTCACACATCGGCGAGTACTTTTTTGCATTGAAATCAGTTTGGAAAGATTTCTTATGTATTGCGCAACGGACTTCTCCAATTTTCAACGAATGTTGACATGCTTGGCCTGTTTTCACCTAGTTAAATGAAACGGTACACATGCGTCTTTTTCCAATCTATAAACATTTATAGATATATCTTACATGTCTCAATTTTGCCAACTTGATTGAACATCATGAGTAAAGTACGCTCGAGTGATGCCAGGTGTAACGATATGAACGATATGAAACACGTGTTATCATCACATTTGATATTGACAACCGGCTTTTTCAATTGTACGGCCTGAGACTAGGAGAGGCTGCGACCTGCAGGACAAGGTTGACAATAGTTTCAATTCACCAGCTGATGCGATATAAACGCAGCCGCTGTCTCATTCTTGAAATTTTTCCACCGAATAAAGAATTTATAGGACAAAGTTACTCTATTTTTAAAAGGAACGTATAATGCTAAAAGAAATATCTTTTTCAAGATCATTTTCCTTTGTGACTTCTCAAGACCATCGGTAATTTTTAAAATGAAACCCTGTATTATTCTATATATCAATAGATAACTTTTATAATCTCCTATATTAATATACTATAAATATATTCTATACATATGTCGGAGATGAAAGAACACCGGAGTCTGTAATTGAACAATTGTAGTTATTCAATCCGATTGTAATTGTTCGAGAGTTGTGATAATGAGCTTGGGCTCGAGGCGACAGTTAGTCGCCGAACGTAGCCGCGGTCACGGGATGAACGCTTCGTCTAACAAAGGTATGGAGTAATTCTATAGCTCTCCTTAAAAGAAATATTCGTGGCGACACGCGACAGTAAACATTCCAACGGTTTCTGTCCCGTGGCTCGCCACACGCAGTCCCTATACTTCGAGTAAGATGATTGCCAGATGTCGATGCGTCTCCGCAGTACATGTTCGGCTAGCTCGAGGGCCCGTTATAAATCTTAAGATTTAGTCAACTAAAGTCCTTCAAACAGACAAACAGTCTTTGTCCCA
>NT_176427.1:9926-17502 GCF_000188095.3 Bombus impatiens | reverse complement strand
TCCCTTACTTTCTGAACGAAGGCTTTTCTCGACGAATCCGATGATCTCGTGTCCTCAGACACACCCCATATAGTTTTCCTCTGTGGGATCATCGGGACGGAAAATTCATTCTCTCTCGCGATCTCATCGACAGAAGAGTAACCCCTTACGACCCGTGAATATTACGCGTCCGACTTAGATTTTGTGAGCACGTTCATCTATCATCCCGTCGACCGCGGCTTCGTTATTGAACCTAAGATCATTGTCTTTAGTTTCTCGAGTACCTAACTACCACGGTTACTTGTCCGGTTCTATAATAATCGTATTTGCACTAGTCAATGTCTTCTCTATTGCATAACGACAACGTGTAACCCAAGCGAAGATTCGTTTCACGCCTCTAACCCTAATTCTAATGTAAACCCGACACATATATATATTCTATACATAGTATTTATATGCGTGTCTGAAAATTCTTAATTTAGAGACAGTATTACTTTACTTGCATATTACAAAGTTCATATACAAATTTTTCCAAAATTAAAACTAAAATATTACTTAAATTGTGCACTTCTGGATACAAGTACTTGAATACTTTGTACGCAGTAGAAAGAAATATTTTGTTGTCGCTACTGTAACATCAATCCACATCACAGACCAGGCCACACACCGCGGGCAAGTAACCAGATGTCTACACATCCTTGGCGCTTACACTCAGTAGTCTTAAGGACCCACCATGGGTCTTGGCATTTTTCATAGTTAAGGTCCTTCAGACCATACAAATATCTTTTATTTCAAGTGCCCCTTTTACATTTATTGTTTACTACGGGATAACACGGAAAAGTTGGTTTTTCTCACGTTCGGTATCTTCCGTTAACAACTTTCTCTCGAGGGCGGCTAAAACCCTTCCTGGTCCACCAATCTTCTTATTATCCGATCGGAAGCAGAGTCTACTGCTCTCACTTTCCTAACCAAAATTGTCATCAACAAATCCGATGGTCCTGTGTCCTTAGACACACCCACCTCTAGCTTTTCTCAGACACAGTATCGTCACTAAAACTCACTCAGTCTCTATCTTTAGAATAGTTAACATCTTTTTTCCGAGTTTCTATTCTTAGACCAGTCGCGTACTTAACGTATCAATGTAACTAGGTTTTACATAAAGTTGTTGGAGTGAATAGTGATTTATGTGTGTTAATTCAGTGTGTATTCCATTGTGATTGCTGAATTCACAATAAAGATTAATAAAAGTAAAGTTGATAGTCGTGTTACGGCTTAACCTTTTTATTTTATCATCCAACCCTCATGTTCACGTGACATTTTAGCGGTCCTGTCAAGATAGTGAAAAGTGCTTGTTGAGACAATAAGATATTCAACCTACGGGAAAAGAATCAGCTTGGACCACGGTCATCTCTAACGACGAATCCACTAACAGCGAATCCGGAAGCAACCTGCAAAGCATAAAGCATCTACGGAAGCTAACAAATCAAGGTAAACGCTGGATTCATTTTGTACATATAGAGATAGGAGATCTTCTCTTTTCTTTTTGCACGTGGAGAAATCCTCATGGAAACTCCACAGCTGCTAATAATCGGTAACAGCAGAGGAGTATCGGACTCTTACCAACTAAAACTCCACAATGACCATGCTACGCGTATGACAGGAGTGCTCCAGGAACCTCTTACAAATTATATTCCTTTGCACCCCTTTCCCGCGTCTTGTTGTTCGAGCCAGTTCTAACAATTTCCTGACTGTTGCATTCGGCGTTAGGGGGGCCATTGCCCCTAACGATATCCCCTCTTCTAGTCGCTATCCGTTGGGATGGCGATGAAGCGGCTCTAGGCCACCTGACCGCCATCGCCCTCCATCGCGTTATTCTACAAGGGTGAGAGTTTCTCTTTCTCTCCCTTTCTGCTCGCACCTTTGCGAGCATAATTCGCTCGCAGAGGAGGCGGACAGCCTCCTATTCCTGTGGCTCACTCAGCATCGCTTCTATGATCGCCGAGGGGGTCAGTCTTTCGCCTATGACGTACCGCGGGGTGTAGATAGACAGCTTCCACGCCGAACAAGACATCATTAGGTTAGCCCTTTCATATGTTTTATTAACTGCAGATTACAAACTGAGGTTACTGACTAAAGGACCGGGGCTTTTATTTCTTTATTATGACTTATATCTTATGGGTGGGGGTCTAGCTATTGTCTTTTCTCTTAGTTATCACAATACTAGGTGTTATCGACATATCCAATGTCAGCGGATGCCTGCCTCTTGGGTGGTAGTTACACTCCCCCCCCCCCTTTGTAGAGTGAACTTAGTCCTCTAAATTCTTGCGTTTCTTTAGAATCGATGGATGGAATTTGGCCTTGGGTAGTGTTGATAATTCAAAACTTACTCTTGATTTCTTTTCTGTTCCAGGGTGCACAGGTGATATCGATGCGTAAATGTTTATAGGGACGGAGGGTGTTGCAGTACTAATGTTGGGCGTATTACTAACGATGTTTTTTTTAATTTTTCAGCAAAATATGTGAATACACATTTTGACATCTAAGGTTCCGAAGTGTTTTGCTAATTGAACCTATAGCGTTTATTAATCCTCTCTTAACTCTAGAACGAGTTAATAATCTTAAATGTGTTCCTAGTGTTTTGACGTTATTAAATTTGTTGGTTAAGGAAAGTATATCTAGTTCTATTTGACATGAGGTGGTACAATGTTTTTGTCTCTGTTATATGTCTCTGTTATATGTTCTCCTAATGTATCGATGTGGTTAAATATGTCGTTTACATCTATTCCTATATATACTTTAACTTTTTCATTATACAAATAGCCTCTAGATATTTTCTCGTGAAAAATTACTTTCGATCGGTATTAGTTTCAATCCTAGCACGAGGGTTGTGCATGAGATGAGCGTCCTGAAAAGTATGGTTTAATTCTGTTACCATGTATCTTCCTAATTTGGTTATTGATTAAAATTTTGTAATAAGGAGTCTTTTTCGATGTGGTAAGGATCTAACCATTCATCGTCCAATTTATCTGCTTTGTGATCATTATGCACAAGAACCGCGTCTCCTTCTTTAAATACGGTTTGTGTTTTAATGATTTTTTTCTTGTTGATCTCGCATGTAGCGTTTTCTACTTTGTCCAAGTGTTTGTCCAGCTAGTGTCTCGTATTTGTCCAATTGCTTTCCATAGTGTAAACATTTCTTCATACGTGTAGTTGGAGGTTCTGGATATTGAGGATGGGAGGTTAGCTTTTTGTCCAAAGGTTAGTTCAAAAGGTGAAAAACCGGTTGCATCGTGTATTGCTGTGTTATATCTTAAGCATATGAAGTTTAATACTTCATCCCATTCTTTGTCTGAGTCGTTTAGACTTCTTCGTATCATGTCTTTTACCGTTGCGTTCTTTGTAGGGATCCGTTAGATTGTGGGTGAAAGCGGGTTGTTTTTATATGTTTTATTTTAAATGCTTCTTCGAATTTCGTCATGAGTTCGCTAATAAAGTTGTGTCCTTGGTCTGTTAGTATAGTTCTAGGTGCTGAGAAGATGTAAATGTAATGATTCAATAAGGCATCTATTATGGATTCGGTTCTTTGTGTCTTGAGGGGTATTAATATCAGGTATTTGGTCAAATCATCATGAATAGAGAGTATATATTGGTTTCCTCGTTTAGTTTTTGGTATGGGACCAATTATGTCCATTGCTATCTTTTCGTTTGGTTCAGTGGGGGTTTGAAGTATTATGGGAATTTCTTTCGCGCGGATTCTGACAAGTTTCTGTTTTTGACATGCTATACAATTTTTTATAAATTCCTCTACTTTTGAGAACGAATGTGGGATTTTAAATCGTTCTTTGATTTTTGCGTAAATTTTCTGTATACCTAAGTGCCCTGAAACGTCGTTATGGTTTTCTTTTATAATCGCGTCAACTTGTTCGTCTGTTAGAATTTGAATCGGGTCGTATGCAAAGATTATTTCTTCTATCTTGTTATTAACATACATCAAAAATGTTTTTATTCGTGCCTTTTCAATTTGTAGAGGATTGATCTTTTTGGATATCACGAATAACAGACTAACTGTTAGTGAGTAATTTATTAAAGATATATATTGTCTATAAACTTGATTCGTCACAAAGCACAAGTCCAGGTACAATAAGTCTTGCGAAATAAATACGCGCTTGTCAAGAAACTCCGTATATACGTCTGATGCATCTGTATGCTTATGCTGCGATCGCTGAACTTCCTCGTTCTTCATTTCGTTTGTTTATTTATACTGGTCGGGGGACAGTCGGAAAGTTTGAACTCGACTGCGTTTGACGGTTGAAAGTAGCGGCGACATTGTTTTGCTCGGAGTTCATTACTCCTTGCAATACCTGTGACCTAACGGTCATGATACTCCGAAACAAAACAACACCAGGATCTGAATTGTCCTGCTCGCGTGCCACTGCAGATTTCATCGAAGCTGTTGTCTCCTATACCTAACTTTCTATGTGTGGTAGCTGATTCTATGATCTTCTTTAACCATTTCTTTTTGTCGTAGGGTCCTAGAATTTCTTTTGTTATTTGGAAGAAGGATTTTTCGTTGGGGACTATCTTTAGTAGTTTAGGAAGTGTGTCGGTGTCTTGCTCCCATTTGTCATACTCGTCAAGGAGATGGTCTTCAGTCGTCAAATTGTTAATAGTTTGTCTGGAAAGTGCGTCAGCAGCTGTATTATCTTTTCCGCTGTGGTATTCTATTTTGTAATCATATTCTTCTAACTTTAATCTCCATCTAATTAGTCGTGATGAGGGATCTTTGCAGTTTTTAAGCCAAGTTACAGCTTGATGGTCGGTTCTTATGAGAAAATGTCTTCCTAGTAAATATTGTCTCAAACGTTTTACTGCCCATACGATTGCAAGGAGTTCTTTTTCAGTGGTTGAGTAATTTCTTTCGAGAGGATTTAGTGTTCTGGAGATGTAGCAACAAGGATGGTCATTTTGCGAAAGAACAGCGCCTATTCCTTCGTTAGAGGCGTCGGTTGTTAATGTAAATGTTTCATTAAAGTTGGGATATGTCAATACCGGGGCTTTGCATAATGCGTCTTTGAGAGTTTGAAAGCTATCTTGTTGTTTCTCTGTTCAATGAAAGGGTGTGTCTTTTTTTGTCAGGCCGGTTAGAGGTTTTGCTATCTTTGAAAAGTGACGTATGAATTTTCTATAATATCCTGCTAGTCCGAAGAATGATTTTACGCCGGTTGGGTTTTTGGATTTCTATCTTTTTTGGATTTGGTTTTACTCTTTCGTATGTGATAATGTGTCCAAGGTATTCTAATTCTGGTTTTAAGAATTCACATTTGTCTGGTTGAATCTTTAGTCTTAATTCTCCTAATCTTTGTAATACAATTGCAAGGTTGTTGTTACGTTGTTGAATCGTATTTCCGAATATTATGATGTCGTTTAAATAAACGAAGCAATATTTATTTAATAAACCGCGTAGTGCTGTGTCCATCATACGTTGGAATGTAGCTGGGGCGTTTTTTAATCTGAATGGTATTCGATTGTATTGAAAGTGTCCCTGAGGGGCACTAAAAGCTGTGTATTTTTTTGATGTTACGTCCATTGGTATTTGATGAAACCCGGAGGAGAGGTCTAGTGCGGAGAAGAATTTTGCGTTTCCTAATTGCGAGAGTATATCGTCAATATTTGGCAAAGGGTACGCGTCTTGATCAGTTAATTCGTTTAATTTACGGAAATCTATCACTACGCGCCACTTTTGTTTTCCGGAGGCGTCCAATTCCTTGGGAACTACCCATACTGGACTATTGTACGGTGAGTCTGATTCTTCGATTATGTTTTTGTTTAACATTTCTTTGATTTGTTTTTCGATTTCTAATTTGTGTACCTCGGGTGATCTGTAAGATCTTGTATTTATGATTTTGTTTTCTTTCAACGTGATGATGTGTTTTGTTAAATTGGTGCATGATAAAGTGTCTGTGTCTAGGTTGAATACGTCAATGTAGTGTAAGAGGATTTTTTCGATAGGAATGTGGAAATTGTTTTCAATATGGCTCGTTTTAATTATGTTTCTGAATTTTTGAATTTGTTCGAGATCAACTTCATTAGAGAGGTCATTAGAAATTGGTATTGGTTGCTCGCCAGTATTGCAGAAGCATACTTGCGTTGGTCTCTTGTCCAAATAAATTGTTTCGACTTTGGTTTGTCCTGGAGAAATTACCCGTGGTGGCTGAAATGAGAATACATGATCGTTGAGTTGAATTTGGTCGTTTGTAATTTTATATTGATAGTTTTCTAGCATTGACAACCCTATGATTCCGTCTTCGATTAGTGGGAAGTCATCAGGTACTATGTAGAATTTGTTTCTTTTGTCACAGATTCTAAGGTAAATGTATTCGTCTGTCTCGTATTTGTCATTGCCCATAAAGAATGTTTTTTTGTTGTCTTTTAACGGAGTGAACATGATTTTTGAGCGTTTGACTATGTTTATTCCGGCACCAGTGTCTATTAAATATCTCTTTAGTCCAAGTTTTGATCCGATGGTAATTGTGAGGAGTCTTCCTGGGAATTCTTCTTTTCGTGAATGTTGCTCTGACCAGTTTCAGTTTTGGTGACGATCGTAGTCCGCTTTCCGTAGAAGTCGTTTTCACGCAAAGTGAGCTGATCTATGCAGAGGTCCGCTTGATCCTTCAATATTCAGTGATGCGCGTACGCCAAAATCGTAATTTCGTTTACACTGAACCGAATGGATCCTGGCACGGATCGCCTAAAATGTCACGTAATAAAAAAACGAGGTTTTATAAGTAGGAGAATGAGCAATAGTCCATTCATATGTTTTATTCACTGCAGGTAAATTCCTTCTCTTAGACATTTTGTGTAGAGGCGCCGAAGTTTGGGAGCCATGACCCCCATCACTTCCCCCAAGATCCGGCCCGAGATTCCGTCCGCGCCCGGCGCCACGACGCGGGAAGCCATTCTTCTGGTCTTCCTCCGTGACTTTCCATTTATTTGTTCATTCTACCGTTCATGTTGTTTTCCGCGACTGTTCTGCAGCACTGTCCTCTTGTGGGGGGAAAAGCGTCCCGATGATTTGCAGCAGCAGCGCAGGTTCCATCTCCGTCGTTACCAGAGGGCCCTTGGCGCGAAGTTTTCGTGTTACCGTCCTGTACAGCCTTCCCCATGGGTCGGACTCGACTGCCTCGACCAGTTCGGACCAGGCCGATCTTCGCGATCTTGATCTCCTTTTGTAACGAGCACGGTAGAACGTGCTACGCTCGGTAGCGCAGGGAGACTTCTTCCTCGTCGCGTCATTGCCAGCGGCGGGCCCTCAGGTACCGTCTTCAGGCCCGGAAACATCTCGCCCGCATGCTCGCCCCAAACTGCTTCGCCAGCGTGTCCAGCGTGATTCGCAGCATGGACGTGTCACATATTGCCGTCATGCCTCGGCGGAGGTTCTCGGCCTCCTCCTCCATACTTGTTTCCGTCGGCGTTGTCGAGGCCTCCCAGTTCCAGGCAGCCACTATTGCGGCCGCTCGAAGCAGATCGTCGTCGCTTTCCTTGGTCTTCCACCTTGGTGGTTAGGTTGGGGTTAGGCGTGCTTCCTCTTCTCGGCGGG
>NT_176427.1:9644-9908 GCF_000188095.3 Bombus impatiens | reverse complement strand
GGCGGGCTGCGACCATCGCCCGCGGTCACCGTTCCAGGTCCAAGTGTGTCTTTGACCTTCGGTAAAGTGTGAATATGTAGAGGTAGTCCAAGAGTGTCTCGACCCCCTCGGACACTCTCCAGCCTGAAATCCGCCTGAATAGATCGGGGCGGTCCATGTGACGTCAACGTCGAAGCTCCCCCTCCACGCAGGTGTTGGCCGAGCTCCTGTTCACCAACAGAAGTCCAAGTCCCGCGGCCTAGTCTGACAGCGCGCGGTCGCGCG
>NT_176427.1:9119-9613 GCF_000188095.3 Bombus impatiens | reverse complement strand
CCTGAGGTTTCCCTATTCCGTGGAGTGTATGTTGAAGTCTCCCAGGACGAGCACCTGCCGGGAAAGGCGTCGCCTGCCGCAGTCGCCAACCCCGTCCAGGAACTCCTCGAATGCTGCTCATCCGCTGTTGGGTGACACGTACACGCCTACCACTACCATCCCTGCCCACTCGACCGCGACGTATTCGTTGCCGAACTCCAGCGGGTCTCCGTGGGCAAGCACCCCCGGAATTGATGTCCAGGTGACAGCAACCATTTCATCCGTATCTCCGGCCCAGTTCGGAGCATCCAGAGCTCTGTATGGTTCGGCCACCACCGCTAGGGTGACCGTGCTCTCCCGAATGGTTTGGTAGAGCAGGTTTTGCGCTCGTCTTGACCGCTCCAAGTTGGTCTAAAAGATGCGCATTATCTGAATCACCTAAGGTCATTGCGTCCATGCTTCTTCCGTGCCAGCCTCGTGCTCGCGGGCTTAGGGTCGGGAGTTCTCTGCGGCGG
>NT_176427.1:274-9097 GCF_000188095.3 Bombus impatiens | reverse complement strand
TTGCCGGTCCCGCCATCCTGTATACAGATGGTGCTCCGAGCGCCTCGCAAAGCAGCTTTGGTGTTCCGAATTGCCGCATCTGTAGAATAGGTGCCCTCTATCCTCCTTGGAAGTACAGGTCTTGCTTATGTGCCCAATCTCCAGGCACCTGTAGCATTGTAAAAATCTTCGTTCGATGGCTTCGAACTTCGCTATCGACCAACCTACGGCGACCTTGCCAATCTAGGCCAGTTTCCTCACTGCACCGACCGGGCCTCGTATCTACACTGATCCAAGCCCGTTTGCTACCGCTCTCCTTCGCCAGGGTGTTCCTGACTTCCTCCTTGGTGGCCGAAATATCTATTCTGGTCACCCTTGCTGCCGCGGCTCGGATCGAGGGTCTCTTCACGTTCTCGAAGACCTCCAGAACGACGCCTGCGGTCATAGTTTTACGCATCCTTACCTCGTTGATGCCGACCTCGGCCATAGGTCGCTGTCCTTGGCCGCGGCCAACACCTCCACGTATGATTGGCCCGATCTATTCTTCAGCGTGATCGTTACCGCTAATGTTCGCGGTGCAAGCGGGGGCAGCTTGTCTCCCCCTCCTCGCACGTTCTCCTATCTTCGTCCCGGTCTCGGTAGTTATCTTCTATGGCAGCCGTTTGTCCTCCTTTGGTCGCTGGAGTGTTTGGAACTCCAGGCTCCACTCTTCTCGTGGTCTCGCCAGGGGCGACCTCCTTTTCTCTTCTTCTTTCTATATTTTGGTGGCGTTCTTCTATCAGCGACGGGGCAAGCTCCTTCATCTTGCATTCCATCGCGGCGAGACGAGCTGTCTTGCTGCTCTTCTCTGCAGTGGAGCGCGAGATCAGCCCTGTTTGGAGCGCCTCGTTCTCCGCCTCTAATGTCGCTATGCGTTCTTCCATTCTCGCAAAGGCGCCATTCTTCTCACCATCTCAGTTGCGCTAGCGACAATGGGCCTCGCCGCTTCTATCAACATCTTCACATATGGGTTCTTGAGGTTGCTGGATGTCTCGGCGACCTTGATCACCTCAGAAGCTCGACGGATCAGTTCCGCTCCTATGTCCGCCGTAGTAGATGCCTGTGCAAAAAAACTTTCTCCCTCAGTTAGCTCTCAAAATTTATCTCTGTATACTGACCTCCATTGTAGGTTTGGAGGGCACTTATTTTAGACTAATGTGGAGCCTCCACTTCCATCTGGTATTCCTTGAAGCACTTAAATATAGCTCTTCCTGCTGATGATTCTAATGTAAATGAAACGAGAGAAATCATCGATGAAAGTTACAAAGTAGATACCTCCATCTAATGAGTTGCACTGAGCTCTGCCACTGACATCGCTGTGAACGATTTCCAAAGGACGTTAACACATATAATGAACTGTCCTCGGGAATGGCACCTTTGTCATTTTTCCCTTCACACAGACTCCACATAGTTCACCGTGTTTCTTGGAGTCCTGCTTCACGCTCCTTACAGGAATCTTCCTCATTGCATCTCCATGCAGGTGACCCAATCTCTCGTGCGACGATGCGGTACTCTTGTATACCTTTGCCCCAATAACTTCAATGTTTTCGTCATTGTGGCCAGACTCCTTCTGATCGTTTTCCACGGAGACATTTGCTACGTGCTCTTCAAAGGGTATTGTCTCTAAATAGTACACATCGTCTCCTACCTTTGATTTGAATACGACGTCTCCATCATCATGTGTTCCAACGGCCTCATCCCTTGTACACATTGTAGTAACATCTAGTTAGTAACATCTAGTAGATAGATTTACATTTAGTTCGACAATGATAGGGTCCAACTCCCACAAGACTCGGCCATTTTCACAACGATCGTTCCCTTTCCCTTAATTTCCAGATGTTCCTTGTCAATCCTGACTTGTCCGGTTGCAGGCGCGAAGTCCACAAAGCGATGCCTGTCCGGAGTTATATGATTTGGGGCACCTGACTCAAGGTAACTGATGCTCCCTCTATCCATGTGGCTGATGGACGATAAAGCCAATGTCGATATGGGTACCTTGGACTTCGGTTTGTCTTCTGATCCCTTCTCGTTCTTGTTATCTTCCTGTCTCTTCTTCTCCCTTTGGTTTTTCTCCTCTTTATCTCCTTTCTCCTCTTGACACCGATACGAAATGTGGGTCTCTGTTCTTTGGTTTCGCGTCATGTTTGTTTTGTTGTGGCTTGGGCTTCCATTGTCTCCTGGTCGCCATTGCGCTGCCTTTCTCGGATGAGTCCGCAACCGCATCGATCCTTCTTTCTTCGAATAGGAGGTCGGATTTCACGACACTCGCGGTCAGATCCTTATCAATCCTTGTTGTTCTGAGGTACGTCGTGTACTTTGAATCCTCCACGAGGCCAGCCAAAAGGAAACATGCCATAACGTAGTCCTCGATTTTTATACCGGCATTGGATAACTTATCACACAGGTCTTGGATCTTTCCGCAGTACGCGGAGATATCCATGCTAGGGGCTTTCTCGATCGTGCCTCGCCCATGGACATCTTTCCAGTGCTTTCCAGCACTCCTTCGCTGTTTTCAAGGTTCTGATATCCTCGAGGTACTCGGGGCGAACATGCCGGAAAATGTACGCACGTGTTTTGTTATCCATTTTTATACAGTCTGATTTCAACGATTCTGCTGCCGTTAATCCTGGCTCTACTGCATCCCAGCAGCCCAGGAAAACCAAAGAAGCTTCCATCATCGTCTTCCAATATTCATAATTGTCCTTATTCAGGATCGGATTCATATCTTTGTCCACATCACCCATCTTCTCCTGGTCGACCATGGCGTGGTCTCTTCTCGGATAATTTCAGAAAAACACAAAAAGACTCAACAAATAAATGTCTTTCGTACCACCTCGTACGAAACGTCTGTACACAGCGGATGCACTTAGATAATTAACACGTGGTCGACTCCTAAGACAAGAGAACGTCGTTAGGAGTCGTACCAACTTAGTTTGTAGGAACTAGCGATCATACTGTGGCGGATCGGTACCAACAGGACGCCGACAGGTCAAGGGTACCAACCGCCAACATCAGAGGGCTACTACGACGACAACGAGTCTATCTGTCTCGCTAGCGGCCGAATATACGGTGTCACGATACAAATACCGCACCTAGCGAGACTCCCTCTACGTTTCTGTGGCGGATCGGTACCAACAGGACGCCGACAGGTCGAGGCATCAACGCGGTCGTAACACCTCCTGGGTGATCCGCGGTCAACACCAGAGGGCTACTACGACGACAACAAGTCTGTCTGTCTCACTAGCGGTCGAATATGCGGTGTCACAATACAAATACCGCACCTAGCGAGACTTCCTCTACATCTAAGGCAGGGACCACCGGGCATAACCTTACTAACGAGTCCACCGGTAGTCCCGGGACGAAACGCGAATTCTCTTTTCACCTGGCAGCAACACACTTTCTACAATACCAACTTAACGTTTCTCAACAAACGTTTACAATGCCGATTACACAGTAATGATGTGGAAAGCAGTACTAGAAGAAACTTCGATTTTTAGCCGTGCGAAATCGACAGGAAACCAAAAAATGTGCGAAGATCACGTTACTGCACTTTTTTATGCAAATGCTACTGGATGTCATAAGTTGCCGGTACTAATAATTAGCAGCATTACGGAACCGCAAAGTTCATCCATTTTGAATACAGATATCTTCCCAACTATCTACAATGTAAACACCAATGCTTGGATGGACAGTATTTTTCATTCAATGGTTCGAAGAACATTTCGTAAAATCAGTCAAAGAAAGACAAGAGAAGAGCGGGCGCAGGGAGAAAGCGTTGTTGTTATTAAATAATGCTACGTCGCTTCACAATCTCAACGATCTAAATGAAAAAGATGAATTCGTTACAGTTATGAGTTTTCCACTTGATGTGTCACCAGTCATACAACCAATGAATAATGAAATAATCGCCTGTTTCAAGCGAATGTACCGAAGAGAATTGGTGGTAACATTAATGCTATTACCTGTCTGAAAAATCGAAGAAGAAGTGATGCAGAACCATAAAAAATTAAACTTGTGGGACAGTTGCCGCATGGCACATGATGCTTGGTCATATGTCAACAATGCAATACTAAAAAGCGGGTGGGACATACTTTTCGGGCATGAAAGCATTCGGTGTGAGGAAGTCTTACAAATATTAACACAAGACGCAGATAAAGCAGTTGAATTGCTGCATACCTTACCTGGATGCGAACGATACAATGCAACCGGTGTGCTAAACTGGTTTAAAATTGAAAACATACGTGATATAGTCATGAAGATATGTACCGTCGAAGTTCTTCGATATTTTGAAAACGATACGATTGATCAAGTGAACATAGATATTGTCGAGGATGAAGTTGGGCCTTTTCATTCGAAGATTCCAATGATGAGCTAACATGGCTTGAAACACAAAATGAATGTCACTCGGAGGAATTACTTATATTAAGACGTGTATATTAAAAAATATGTTATGAAATATAATATGATTTAGTTATAAGAAAATTGTGGAACGCGTACGATTTTATGTAGCGTTCAATTGATTGCTTGTACTATTTGATTTGTAATATATTACACTCAGTACAGAAGAAACATCTATGATTCCATAACGTTTAATATTATTAGTTCGCTAATCAAGATTCTACTATATATGGAAGAGAAGGAATGATGCGCAATGGTATTTTTGTATTTACGTTCTCTTTGAACTCTATACTTTCAATTTAGCAAATTAAAGTTAAAGTAATTGTTAAATTAAATGTTTATAGGAAATATCGAGATGGATCGATGAATGTATTAAACAAATATGTGGTCGTGCAAAAAAAATGATGATGAACATAAAATCAACAACAAGAACAAGTTGAGTGACGGTTATATGCATCGGAAAAAGTGGTTCAGAACATTAAGCATGACAGCATATTTCAATAATTCAATATATGTTCGAAATCAGTGAAACCCGTTACCAAGATTGAATAATTACCAATCCGCAAAATATCTTTTAGTTAACATTTACAGCATCGTAATAAAAAGGCTTGTATAAATCCTAATGTCTCCTCTCCAAAAAAGATCTCACGTAAATATTTAATATTCCATTTATGTGTGTATCTGAGTACATCTTCCACAAATGGAACTCTGTTACGATATTATTACGACCGTTCGCCGAGAGACGCGTTTGCGAGAGGCGTAAATTCTCGCTACGATTCTAATAATTGACGCCGCGAAATAGTCGTACCTCTGTTTCGATTAAGATAACAGAGATGGTTGAAATGAGTTTAACACTGAATTAACGGGGGTAATATAAAAATTGTATATTTAACAATATTTCAAATTATAATGAACACGTCACAAATTATTTAATGATAAATATAATTAGTTTGTTAGTAATTCGAACCGACTTATGATATTTGTCGATGTATTTGTTAGACTAAGCGACTTTAATTTTATTCGTCAGAACTTCTCGATGCATTCCGTTTGAATCCCCAAATGATACTGATTGTCCTTCGATCTTTTTCTTTGTCTCCTCTCAGAAACAACCCCTACTGCGCTCGGGTCACGCCACCGTTCGCGCCTATAATCACGTATGCCACCTTCTTTGTGTGGATAAATAACGGACCGAAGGCGAATTGACGTTTCTAGAAGTCGCTGCTTGATGACAACTATACGCTTATCACGTAAAATTGATACTTGTGTTGTAAGAGAAAAGAAAGCTGAGTCGTAACCCAACTATTAATTTTCTTTTATTGAACTTTATTATAATTTTAGTACTTACAATAACTGAATCGTAAAAAAGAGGGTTGTACAAGAACAGCGACTAGAACAAGAACTGCTGGAGCTGGGTGAAGTCCCGGTTTATATACGTTTTGGTTTGAGGATATTGAGGGGGCTCGGTGTAGGTTATGATGTGGAAAAGTATCCGAAGGTCGGGGGTCGATATCCTATCTCTGATGTGGACTAAGGTGCGTCACAGCCTTGGTGTAGGCTATGATGATAAGATGGTGATGTGTCCAAAGGAGTTTGAAGCTCGGGGGTTGATGTCTTATCTCTGATGTAGATTGAGATGTGACTGATGTCACACGCTTGTCGCTACATTGTACATTTTTCGTCGGTCATATAAGACGAAACACCTAAACAAACTCGCAAAAGAAATAAAAAACAAAATAAAAGAGCACAACAACAACGAGTTCACAAAGTTCATCGAGTCACTATCTGCACACGAGAACTAAAACTACTCCCTATGGAAAGCCACAAAAAAAATAAAGAAGACAATAAAAATGGTACCAGCAATCAGAAGAGCAGATAACACATGGGCAAGATGCAACGAAGGGCAAGCTGAAGAATTTTCCAACCACCTATGCAACACATTTACCCCACATTTTTTTTATTTATTTATTAAAATTATGATTAATTCTCGCGTTGAGAATTTTCAGTAATTTTTCTGGCGTGGCGCAGTGACACGGTTGATTATTTATAATAAGTTAATACTTATTATAGATAAGTATAATTTATAAGTAAGTATTATAAATAGGTAAATATTACTTAATTTAGATAACTAATTGAATCTAGCGTTTAGGTCTAACGGGTAGTGCCTCTTCAGCCTGCGAATCTGGTCCGTCATATCAAGTAGTCCAGTGATTAGGGAGTTTCGGTGTTTGTTGACTCTTTTGCTGTATCTGTCGCTATATTTTGCTATTTCCTCTTTGACTGCGGGTATCTTGAGGTTGCGGTGTATTGTTTCGTTGGTAACATACCAAGGTGCACCAATTAGGGATCTGAGCGTTTTCGATTGGAAGCGTTGAAGTATTTCAATGTTGGAGTTACTTGCTGTTCCCCATAGTTGGACTCCGTAGGTCCAGACAGGTTTTATTACGGTCTTGTAGAGGGTAATTTTATTCTGTATGTTTAGTTTGGAGCGTCGGCCCGTAAGCCAACAGAATTTTTTTAGTTTGTCCTTTAGTTGCTTCGTTTTATCTGAGATCTGTTTCTTCCACGTTAGTCTCCTGTCCAGGGTCATGCCCAGGTATTGGACTGAGTCCCTGCTAGGAACTGTTGCATTGTTGATGGTGACATGGGGGCAGGTTTGTTTTCGGAGCGTGAAGGTTACATGTGAGGATTTTTTTTCGTTAATTTTGAAGCCCCTTTTATGAAACCACTTTTCCATGGAGCCGAGACATCGCTGAAGAGTGGATGAGGCAATTACCGGACCTGCGTGGGCAGCTAATAGCGCTGTGTCGTCAGCAAATGTTGCTATTGTTATCTCGTTTGATATAGGTAAGTCGGCAGTGTAGATGGAGTACAGTAGGGGTCCGAGGACACTACCTTGCGGTATGCCGGATTCTATGGGGAATGTTGCGGAAGTGGCGTCTAGGCATTTAACCATGAATTGTCTATTGGTTAGGTAGGATTTTAAGATGGAGTAGTAGGGGTGACGTAGGATCTTTTTACACTTGTATAGTAGCCCTTCATGCCATACTTTGTCGAATGCCCGTTGGATGTCTAGGAAAACCGCTGAGCAATATTTTTTCCTTTCAAGGGTTTGCCTGATCGTATGGGTTATGCGATGGATTTGCTCTACTGTTGAATGTTGTTTTCGAAAGTCGAATTGTTGATCTGGGAGTGTTTTCAAGTCCTCTAGGAGTGGAAGGAGTCGATTCGTGAGCATCTTCTCGAATAGTTTAGACAGGGTAGGTAAAAAACTGATTGGGCGATAGGAGCTAGTTTCGTATATCGGTTTACCGGGTTTAGGGATGAGGGTAATAAGTGAGATTTTCCAGGCCTTAGGAAAGTGTTCAAGGCGAAGGATAGCGTCAAAAATCGATGTGATGAGTGCAATCCCTTTTATGGGTAGTTCCTTGATTGCTTTATTGCCTATTAGGTCGTGCCCAGCCGCTTTCTTGGGATTTAGGCGACTGATTGATTCTATAGTCTTTGCAGAATTGAAGGGTTCAACAGGAGGGGACATTTGGAAGGGGGCGTGCAAGTATTCAGTAACGTCCGCGGCAGCTTTGGAGGAATGGGGTTTGAATACTTTAGACAAGTATTTAGGAAACAGGTCGGCTTTTTCTATAGGGCTTCGCGCCCATCCACCTTGCGGACGGCGAATAGGTGGGATTATTTGTGGGGGGCGTGTGAGTTTCCTGGAGGCCTTCCATAGTGAGTAGTTGGAGTCAGTTGTGGGGGACAAACTGGCGAAATATTCATGAAAGCAGTCATTTTTGTAATTTTTTATGGTTTTGGATAATTTTCTAGTTGCGTTGTTTAGTTTGCGTTTGTCATCCGGTGTTCTATGGGTCTGCCATACTCTTCTTAGTCTACGTTTTTCTGCAATTTTTTTAGTATTGTTAGGGAAGTGATACATTTACACTGTACATGAGAGTGTATGTGTAAGGGTCAGAGGGCGTCAAAGTCTTAGTGGAGACAAAAGACTGTTGCCAGATGTTAGAAGAATCTAGGATAGTCGGTTGGCGACAAGCGTGCGTGCAAGACGTTCTTCAGAGTGTAATATAGATGTATAGCTATTGTGTGTGAAATATAACCAATTATTTGTATTTCCAAATCCTCGAATTTCCTTAACATGGTAGCAGAGCGTGGTTACTAGTTTTGCAAGATATTTAGTGCGTGGTTACGATCTTGCGAGTGAGTTTTCAGTAAAGAAAAAAAATTTCAGAGGAAAAATATACTTCGAGCACGTAGGAACGCTTGAGTAAGAAAAGAAAAAAAAGAAGAATCAATTGAAATGGAGAGATCGGAAATCATGATACCTATATTCGATGGTGAGGATTATGGAATGTGGAAGCAAAGAATCACGATGTTTCTCAAATATAAGGAATGCGA
>NT_176427.1:0-209 GCF_000188095.3 Bombus impatiens | reverse complement strand
CATCCGCCGTGCGGACGGCGGATAGGTGGGATTATTTGTGGGGGGCGTGTGAGTTTCCTGGAGGCCTTCCATAGTGAGTAGTTGGAGTCAGTTGTGGGGGACAAACTGGCGAAATATTCATGAAAACAGTCATTTTTGTAATTTTTTATGGTTTTGGATAATTTTCTAGTTGCGTTGTTTAGTTTGCGTTTGTCATCCGGTGTTCTATG
>NT_176426.1:2679-5109 GCF_000188095.3 Bombus impatiens | reverse complement strand
ATATAGTATAACGATATATCGTAAAACGTTACATGGTATAGCGTTATGACGTATTACGAACGTTGTTACGTATAACGTTATATGGTATAACGTTGTAACGTATAACGTTATATGGTATAACGTTATAACGTATTACGTTTTATAGTATATCGTTATAGCGTATTACGTTGTATCGTATAACCTTATATGGTATAGCGTTATAACGTATTACGTTATAAAACGTAACATTATACGGTATAACGATATATCGTAATACGTTATATGGTGTAACGTTTTAACGTATTACGTTATACAACATAACGTTATATGGGATAACGTTATAACGTGTTACATTGCATGGTATAACGTTATAACGTATTACGTTACATGGTATAACGTTATATAGTATAACGTTATAACGTATTACGTTATATAGTATAACGTTATAACGTATTACGTTATATAGTATAACGTTATAACGTATTACGTTATATAGTATAACGTTATAACGTATTACGTTATATAGTATAACGTTATAACGTATTACGTTATATAGTATAACAAAATATCGTAATCCGTTATATAGTATAACGTTATGACGTATAACGTTATATAACATAACGATATATGGGATAACGTTATAACGTGTTACATTACATGTTATATAGTATAACGTTATAACGTATTACGTTATATAGTATAACGTTATAACGTATTACGTTATATAGTATAACGTTATAACGTATTACGTTATATAGTATAACGTTACAACGTATTACGTTATATAGTATAACAAAATATCGTAATCCGTTATTTGGTATAACGTTATAACGTATTACGTTGTATAGTATAACGTTATAATGTGTTACGTTATATGGTATAACGATATAACTTATAACGTTATATGGTATAACGTTATAACGTATTACGTTATGAAACGTTACATTATACGGTATAAAGATATATCGAACTACGTTATATGGTATAACGTTATACCGTATTACGTTATATAATATAACGTTATATGGTGTAACGTTGTAACGTATTTCGTCATTTAATATAACGTTATAACGTATTACGTTATATAGTATAACGTTATAACGTATTACGTTATATAGTATAACGTTATAACGTATTACGTTATATAGTATAACGTTATAACGTATTACGTTATATAGTATAACGTTATAACGTATTACGTTATATAGTATAACGTTATAACGTATTACGTTATATAGTATAACGTTATAACGTATTACGTTATATAGTATAACGTTATAACGTATTACGTTATATAGTATAACGTTATAACGTATTACGTTATATAGTATAACGTTATAACGTATTACGTTATATAGTATAACGTTATAACGTATTACGTTATATAGTATAACGTTATAACGTATTACGTTATATAGTATAACGTTATAACGTATTACGTTATATAGTATAACGTTATAACGTATTACGTTATATAGTATAACGTTATAACGTATTACGTTATATAGTATAACGTTATAACGTATTACGTTATATAGTATAACGTTATAACGTATTACGTTATATAGTATAACGTTATAACGTATTACGTTATATAGTATAACGTTATAACGTATTACGTTATATAGTATAACGTTATAACGTATTACGTTATATAGTATAACGTTATAACGTATTACGTTATATAGTATAACGATATATCGTAATACGTTATATGGTATAACGTTATGATGTATTACGTTATATAACATAACGATATATGGGATAACGTTATAACGTATTACGTTACATGGTATAATGTTGTAACGTATTACTTTATATAGTATAACGTTATAACGTATTATGTTATATAGTATAACGTTATAACGTATTACGTTACATGGTATACCGTTATAACGTATTACGTTATATAATATAACGTTATGTGGTGTAAGGTTGTAACGTATTACGTCATATAATATAACGTTATAACGTATTACGTTATATAGTATAACGTTATAACGTATTACGTTATATAGTATAACGTTATAACGTATTACGTTATATAGTATAACGTTATAACGTATTACGTTATATAGTATAACGTTATAACGTATTTCGTTGTATCGTAGTACGTTATATAGTATAACGTTATATCGTAATACGTTATATGGTATAACGTTAAAACGTATTACGTTATATAACATAACGTTATATGGGATAACGTTATTACGTATTACGTTACATGGTATACCGTTATAACGTATTACGTTATATAATATAACGTTATGTGGTGTAAGGTTGTAACGTATTACGTCATATAATATAACGTTATAACGTATTACGTTATACAGTATAACGTTATAACGTATTACGTTGTATCGTAGTACGTTATATAGTATAATGTTATAACGTATTACTTTATATAGTATAACTTTATAACATATTACGTTATATAGTATAACGTTATAA
>NT_176426.1:2330-2646 GCF_000188095.3 Bombus impatiens | reverse complement strand
ATGGTATAACGTTATAACGTATTACGTTATATAATATAACGTTATATGGTGTAACGTTGTAACGTATTACGTTACATGGCATAAAGTTATAACGTATTACGTTATATAGGACAACGTTCTAACTTAATACGTTACATGGTACAACGTTATAACTTATTACGTTATATGGTATAACGTTATACGGAATAACGTTGTAGCCTATTACGTTGTATAGTATAATGTTATATTGTATAACTTTATAACGTATTACGCCACATGATATAACGTTATAACGTATTACGTAATATACTCTAACATTTTAACGTATTACGTTATA
>NT_176426.1:0-2119 GCF_000188095.3 Bombus impatiens | reverse complement strand
TACGTTATATAGTATAACGATATATCGTAATACGTTATATGGTATAACGTTATGACGTAGTACGTTATATAACATAACGTTATATGGGATAACGTTATAACATAATACGTTACATGGTATACTGTTATAACTTATTACGTTATATAATATAACGTTATGTGGTGTAACGTTGTAACGTATTACGTCATATAATATAACATTATAACGTATTACGTTATATAGTATAACGTTATAACGTATTACGTTGTATCGGGGTACGTTATATAGTATAATGTTTTAACGTATTACTTTATATAGTATAACATTATAACATATTACGTTATACAGTATAACGTTATAACGTAACACGTTGTATCGAATAAAGTTATATGGGATAACGTTATAACGTATTACGTTACATGGTATCACGATATAACGTATTACGTTATATAGTATAACGTTAGAGCGTATTATGTTATATAGTATAACGTTATAAGGTATTGCTTTAAATAGTATAACGTTATAATGTATTACGTTATATACTCTAGCATTTTAACGTATTTCGTTATATTGTACTACGATATGTCGTAATACGTTATATGGTTTAACGTTATAACGTATTACGCTACATGGCATAACGTTATAGCGTATTACGTTATATACTATGACGTCGTCACGTATTACGTTACATATTATCACGTTATAACGTATTACGTTATATAGGACAAGGTTCTAACGTATTACGCTACATGATATAACGTTATAACGTATTACGTAATATACTCTAACATTTTAACGTATTACGTTATATAGTATAACGATATATCGTAAAACGTTACATGGTATAGCGTTATAACTATAACGTTATGACGTATTACGTTATATAACATAACGATATATGGGATAACGTAATAACGTATTACGTTACATGGTATACCGTTATAACGTATTACGTTATATAATATAACGTTATATGGTGTAGCGTTATAAAGTATTACGTCATATAGTATAACGTTATAACGTATCACGTTATATAGTATAATGTTATAACGTATTACGTTATATACTCTAACATTTTAACGTATTACGTTATAAAGTATAACGATATATCGTAATTCGTGATATGGTATAACGTTATAACGTATTACGTTACATAGTTTAACGATATATCGTAATACGTTATATGGCATAACGTTATGACGTATTACGTTATATAACATAACGATATATGGGATAACGTAATAACGTATTACGTTACATGGTATACCGTTATAACGTATTACGTTATATAATATAACCTTATATGGTGTAACGTTGTAACGTATTACGTCATATAATATAACGTTATAACGTATTACGTTATACAGTATAACGTTATAACGTATTACGTTGTATCGTAGTACGTTATATAGTATAATGTTATAACGTATTACTTTATATAGTATAACTTTATAACATATTACGTTATATAGTATAACGTTATAACGTAACACGTTGTATCGAATAAAGTTATATGGGATAACGTTATAACGTATTACGTTACATGGTATAACGTTATAACGTATTACGTTATATAATATAACGTTATATGGTGAAACGTTGTAACGTATTACGTCATACAGTATAACGTTATAACGTATTACGTTATATAGTATAACGTTATAAGGTATTGCTTTAAATAGTATAACGTTATAACGTATTACGTTATATACTCTAGCATTTTAACTTATTACGTTATATAGTACTACGATATATCGTAATACGTTATATGGTATAACGTTATAACGTATTACGTTATATATTATAACGATATATCGTAATACGTTATATGGCATAACGTTATGACGTATTACGTTATATAATATAACGTTATATGGTGTAACGTTGTAACGTATTACGTTACATGGTATAACGTTGTAACGAATTACGTTATATAATATAACGTTATATGGTGTAATGTTGTAACGTATTACGTTACATGGTATAACGTTATAACGTATTACTTTATATAGTATAACGTTATAACGTATTACGTTATATAGTATAACGTTATAACGTATCACGTTGTATCGAATAACGTTATATGGTTTAATGTTATAACGTATTACGCTACATGGTATAACGTTATAACGTATTACGT
>NT_176425.1:0-375 GCF_000188095.3 Bombus impatiens | reverse complement strand
GAATGTTGCGAATACTTTGGGCTGCTTTCCCCACGATTTTTTCCACTCTTATTGCTTGTAGCAATAGATCTTGCTCCACACAGCGATCCTTCATACTTCTCACTTCTTTGATGAAGTCTTCGACTCCTACATCATCATCTCTGTTGAGCGTTGGGATGTAGCGCATTGCATCCTTAGCTCGTAGAGTGGAAAAGCTGACGGAAAATAGCCGTTTTCTTCCACCTGGGGTTGTTCGATGTCGAGGTGGACAGGTGGGGTGTCTGGGGCTGCTAACCCTGACAGTTTGCGTGCTTTTGCCATATTCACGGTGCGATTGATTGCTATCGATGCACTTTCATTGTCTTCGGTGATAATGGAAGCAAATTCATCGGTCGC
>NT_176424.1:0-410 GCF_000188095.3 Bombus impatiens | reverse complement strand
TAACGTCATACCATATAACCTAATACGTCATAACGTCATCCCATATATCGTAATACGCGTAATGTCATCCCATGTAACGTAATACGTTACAACGTCGTCCCATACAGCGTAATACGTTATAACGTCGTCCCATATAACGTAATACGTTATATCTTCATACCCTATAACGTAATACGTTATACCGGCATACCATATAACGCAATACTTTATAACGTCTTTCCATATTACGTATTACGTTATAACGTGTTCTCATATAACGTTATACGTTATAACGTCATCCCGCATAACGTAATACGTTATAACGTCATCCCATATAACGTAATACATTACAACGTCATCCCACATAACGTAATACGTAATAATGTTGTCCCATATAACGTAATACAATATGACGTCATACCCTATAACGT
>NT_176423.1:8865-11214 GCF_000188095.3 Bombus impatiens | reverse complement strand
AGTCTCCTACCCAACACAAGCAAAATATTCGAAAGAGTCATAAATAAACCCCTAGTCTCCTTTTACACAAAAAATAAGGTAATCCTAAAAAATCAATTCGGCTTCCTCAATAACCAATTCTTAATATTCTATATTCTAAGCATCAAGAAATTGCAATATTTTAGTATTACGCGACCATTATCATACATTGTATCATTCTCATTTTGGCACACACCTGTTTCTTGAAATATTCCACTTTTTGCTCATCAAAAACAAATAAGCAAACTAGTTACTTCAGCCAACGCTCAAACCGCGTTGAGTGCACTCGTTCTCGTCCGCGCTGAGTGCACTCGTTCTCGTCCGATCACGAAAGTTAAGCAGCGCTGGGCACGGATAGTACTTGGATGGGTGACCGCCTGGGAACTCCGTGTGGTGTTGGCTTTTTTTTTATTTTTCCAATATTTTTTACTTTTCTTGACAATCTATTTTTAATAATCTATAACCTAAGCATCGAGAAAAAGAAATATTTTGATACTACACGACTATTACCTCACAATTATATATTATATCAAAAAATAATATTATACAGGGTGGTTGGTAACTGGTGGTACAAGCGGAAAGGGGGATTCTACGCGAAAAAAGAAATCGAAAATATAGAATAAAAATTCTTTTTTAATTTTTCTATCGAGACAACGATCTACAGTGAGATCCGTTATAACGAGATGTGATAAAGTGCACGCGTACCAAGCGAAAATTCAACTAAAATTTACAAAACGATAATAACACCAATTTGGAATATCACTATGGGACAAAAGCAATGAGTCATGTAAATAAACCAGAGTCGCTTCTAGAAGATTCAGAACAATAGCTAACGCCCCATGGTATGTCAGAAAGGAGGATATACACAAAGCTTAAAAATACCACAAGGTCGATGAAGAAATTAGCAGGTACGCAGAAAAATATAAGGAACGAACGGCAACACATCCAAACCAGCTAGCTACTGAAGCGAGCAAAACACTCATAGAAAGAAGACGAAAAGAACACCCCACTGACCTCGCTACAGAAATAAAATAAACAAACAGGAAGATGGTATCCCGCTAGGGATAGAAATCCACATATTACTTAGCAATTAAGTTAGCAATTAAGTTAGAAAAATGTACTAAATGCCCATCTGAACTAATTGTAAAGTACAAATTAAATAATAAAAAAAAAATTTGTCGCATACGGCGCTCAAACTTATTCCGAATACAGCCGAAGAATGACGATTGATCTGTTCGGTCATCTCTTACTGTCATGCCAACTTCATTGTTACCAGTGAAGGAGCATTTTATTCGTTCTGAATCTTTTGGTGTTCTCTTTCATTGCTCGACAACTTAACATAGTAAATAGGGGCTATTCTGACTAAACCATCTTTGGAATATTCTCTATCGACGGATTCGAGTCCAATTTAAATCGGTGCAGTAGTTTTTAAGTTATAACCGAACGAACATAAAAGTATTTTGCACTTTATACATGTATATATGTACATGTATATGTATACCAGACAGAGAGATGTTACAAAATTTGAAACCTATACTGGGCCCTTGACTGTTAGGCTCTGTTGGTTATAGACAACATAAGTTAGAAGATGTAACAATTCTGATTGTAATAATTGCGTAATGTAATTAATTTTTATCTGCGGAAGACACGTCTGTATTTCGGACTGAATTCTTAAGAACTGACAATTAACAATGATTAAACTGTTTAACAATTGAACTATTAAACAAAAGGAAATAATATCGGCATCTTTTATATATATTTGTCGGGTTTGCATTAGAATTAGGGTTAGGGGCGTGAAACGAATCTTCGTTTGGGTTACACGTTGTCGTTATGCAATAGAGAAGACATTGACTAGTGCAAATACGATTATTATAGAGCCGGACAAGTAACCGTGGTAGTTAGGTACTCGAGAAACTAATGACAATGATCCTAGGTTCAATAACGAATCCGCGGTCGACGGGATGATAGATGAACGTACTCACAAAATCTAAGTCGGATGCGTAATATTCACTGGTCGTAAAGGGTTACTTCTTTCATCAGTGAGACCGCGAACGAGAATGTCTTTCCCGTCCCGATGATGCCATAGAGGAAAACTATAGTGGGGTGTGTCTAAGGACACGAGATCATCGGATTCGTCGAGAAAAGCCTGCGTTCAGAAAGTAAGGGAAATTGACGTTGCTGCTAATTGGTCAATCTCCATATCGGTGGTTAGAAAAAGATGCTAGCCGCCCTCGAGGGAAAGTTGCTAGTGGGAGACGCCGCTCGTTGAAAAATAGGTCTCCCCTATCTTCCCGTAGTTGGGACAAAGACTGTATGTCTGTTTGAAGGACT
>NT_176423.1:0-8162 GCF_000188095.3 Bombus impatiens | reverse complement strand
AGAAACCGTTGGAATGTTTACTGTCGCGTGTCGCCACGAATATTTCTTTTAAGGAGAGCTATAGAATTACTCCATACCTTTGTTAGACAAAGCGTTCATCCCGTAACCGCGGCTACGTTCGGCGACTGACTGTCGCCTCGAGCCCAAGCTCACTATCACAACTCTCGAACAATTACAATCGGATTGAATAACTACAATTGTTCAATTACAGACTCCGGTGTTCTTTCATCTCCGACATATTTATATATAAATAAATGGTTGCTATGTCTTTTTCCCACTTATATTGCAGTCTATGTATAAAAAAATTTATTTTCAATACGTTGAATAATATTTGTTGTCGTATACTACGCACAAGCACTCATTTCTCGTAATAATCCAAAAGGTACAAATAGAAATTTGTACGTACATTTTTTGATGAAGTTTCGAAATAGTCCAATAAAAAAAATTCTAATTTGTCCTTAGAACTCATACATTGAACTATATTCGAGAAGATGACAAACCAGATATTAACGAATCTTCTTTCAGACGATATTAACGGGTCATTCATATTGTTTACGTGTACCAAACGCAGAATTTTCCTTTTTTGCCAATTAACATTAAAATCTAAAAACTCTTACAACGTTGTTATTCAACTTTATTGCAATCTTATTCTACTCAACAATTAATCTATTCTAATGGCATAACGAATCATTATGTAGTTACCATCGTCGGTATGGCTAGGTGGTTTTTTCAATCCTCAATCATTCCTAACTGCAATTATGCAACAAACCGCAAGCAAAAATGAATGGCCATTGGACAAAATGTGTTTATATTGCGAAGTACTGCGAAAAACCAAAGAAGAAATCACGTAATTATTAAAAACATTACTCCGTCATTCCTTCAAACATATCCTTTATTTTTGTTTTTCCTTACTGTATGATGTTAATGTCGGGTATAGTATACTTATCGCACATGTACAATGGTGAAAAAAAATATTTGTACATACACATCCTTATTTTTTAATGAACCTTTTTATGGCGAAATCCACGATTTATTTTCGTAGCATCAATTTTTGGTAGTCGTATGAAAGTACTATTATATATATTGTTATATTATATTATACAGTATATAATACTATTAAATGACACAAAGATCACTGCGGATGAGTGGGGAGAATGAAGAAGCACGCGCGCGTACACACGCACACAGGATTAGAGTGTTGGTTCATTTATAGTATTGTATATCACTTTTTGTTATTTATTAATTTCATTTTATTATTAAGTTGATATGATTTTTTGAGAACGCGATGTAAACTTGTGAGGATTTGTAAAGTTAAACGAAAGTGAGAGTAGAGTTTATAGCAGCGAAAACGAGCAACGGATTATTGTCTGAACTAGAAGTCATGTAACCCCATAAGGGAAACAATAAATAATGGCATTAGACTTAATATATATGAATCTAATTAATTAGTAGCTATATAAATGCTCTAATAAGTACAATAATGTACAAATATTATTTATAGCTACTGAATTTGCGATTATCTTCTTATATGTGTGTGTGTATATGTGTGTATATGCAAATATTTTAAAGTATTAATAAATAAAGATATCTTATCTGTAATTTTAAATATTCTTAATATTTTATTTCAAGTACATTTTTTTAAATGAACTCACTAGTTTCCATCTTTAATAAAATTCAGTTACAATTTGTGTAAATTTTATTCCAAAGTAATAATAGATTTTTCACTTAAACTTTACAAATTAGCACCAAGACAAGGCGCATATATAGACAGATTGTACATGGAAGGTGCACGATGGGACGTTCAAACAGCATGGACTCTCGATTTAAAGAATTGTTTCCATTATTACCAATAATGTATATTAGGGCGATTACACAGGACAAACAAGATTTAAAGAATATGTCCTGTGTATAAAACACGATCGCGAAGTCCTACTTATGTGTGGACCTTCAATTTAAGAACTAAGGAGAGAGCTAGTAAGTGGATTCTTGGTGGAGTGGCAATTCTATTACAAATCTAATTTTATTAATTAAATTATGGACTAAATATGCAATTAAAATAAAGATTTTCGAAATTGTCGTAGAGTGTTGGTATTCATTTTTCAAAACACGGTATTATTTTATGCAAGATAATATTTATGTAGAAGAAGAAGCACAACGCTTCTCCACGCACGATTACAATTTATTTCTCCATTTTAAATTTCTTTATAACTTACAAAAACGTTAATTCATACACACATTTTGTAACAAAGAGATTGTATTTGAAATTAAGAGAATTTGAAATTAAATTATTAACTTAAAAAATAGATATTATTACAATTTTATAAAAAAAGTTGTTTATTTGCAACATTAGAATTTTATACACATCAAAAATTGTTGGTACCAGTACTTATCTTCTTTTGAACCCATATTTTTTCCTTTCATAAAATAGATCAGTCTTTGAACTCCCAAGATTTACAATCTTTGGACAACCATCACGCTGCAACAAACCAAATTTCAAATCTTAATCTATTACTACACATTATAAGTCATATATATATATATATATCATATATCATATATATATATATATATATTATATATATATCATATATATATATAAATGCCAGCACATTCTGTCTTCCTTGATATGCTGTAACTGTCTATAACTTTTGATTTTATTGAGATATTTTTTCATATCTTTTTTATGAATATACTTATCTAAATGAATTAAACTGTAGCACTCTATGTTGTAGTTTTATTACCAGAGTACACAATACATAGTATAGTAGTGCTGCACAATCTCTATTCGATTGACATTGTCATAGAAAAAGAATTGATAACATGCATTAAATAAGATTTAGATGTAAATCCAGCATACTATTTAAAATGGAAATTGTGAATTGAAGTATTTATTAAATACATAAACAAGAAAATTATGCAAATATTTCTCCCTTTCTCCCTCTATCTCTTCCTTTCTCACTATCTCCCTCTGCTTGCCAAAGAATATGAATGTTCATGAATATGAATGAAAGTGAGATAAACTATGCTTTTAAAAGATTCGAGCATTAAATTTATAAATTTTTCTTTAAAAAAGTTGTTTAGATGTTTCCCACTCATCTGAAAAATCATGAACAATATTATTGAATTCCTTTTGTTGCCTTTCTTATTTTAAATAAAATAAAAATTTCACAAGATATATACATATATATATATATAAGTTCAGAAGATTCTGAAATATTATAAAATTATATCTGTTCAAATTGACTGACTTCAATATGCTTTCAAGTTAATTAAAATACTTGTAAATATGATCATAAATTTATGGTAAAATGAATGATTCTATTAAACAGTTTATTAAAAATTACAAAAACGGAATTTACTCTTCCTACAAAGTCTTTATGTGTGCTTGAATTTATCTCCATTTATCTCGCACAGGACATGAAACAAGAATTACATGAAACTAACTACTTTGGTAATATAGGTGACAAAATAAAGTACTTCTGTTTAAAGAATCTTATAAAGATCATGCTACTTATAAATAAATTTATAGATAGATATAATAATTGATATACATATATTGTATTCAAATGAAATTGCAGTTCTAAATAAAGAAGTTTATATGCGAAGAAATTTTATTTTTATCAATGTATTTCTTTAAAATAATTTCCATTAGAATATAAGATGTTTCCCAAACTATAATTAAACTAATATAATTATTTTTAAAGTTTCTTCATTCCTTACCTTTACTTTATTTTCATTATAACAAAGTAAATAAAGTATTACATACAAAGTCTATAAAATAGATACATTAAAAACATTCATTTAATCAATCTATTTAATCATAATCAATTTTTAAATTTTGTCTTTCTTTAAATCTTTTACTATTCGGCTTTTCTTATAGGAATATATAAAAAATTAAGTAATATCGTAAACCAGCTTTGATGTATGTCATAAAATGAGAAATAACAAAGATATAAATCACAATAGTTAACAATCTGACCATTTAATAAATCAAATTTCATAATTTTATACTCAAAAATAACGAATGTAATATATTAAGAACACATATTAAATTATTTTTTTAAAAACTTACATCTTTCTCTTGGATTGTACATTCTTTGCAATAATAGGCATCAGACACACCAGGTCCACCACAGATAACACATCTGCCTTGATAAGATCCATAATTGCATTCATCACAAATCCGAACCAAAGTACAAGGTCTTACATAAGAATCACAAATTACACATTTACCGTCACATTTCTCGCATAACCTCCCTATTGCTGAAAATAAAAACTATTTTAATTATATATGTATACATAATGTTATTATTATCATATAGCAATTATAT
This sequence comes from Bombus impatiens, assembly GCF_000188095.3. Lineage (NCBI taxonomy): Eukaryota > Metazoa > Arthropoda > Insecta > Hymenoptera > Apidae > Bombus > Bombus impatiens. The sequence continues at coordinate 3,831 of NT_176423.1, read as the reverse complement.
GATATTGGTAACGTTTTTATATATAAATCTATTTATCCCATAATTGTAATTTTACTTCTTCATTTTATAAATTTCTAGATAAATGGAGTACAATGTAAATAGAAGATTAATTTTATAGAAGTTAAGGTAAAAAATTGTTTACAGATACATATATCTATACAAGAAATTCGACACATATACTATTGATACATATATATATAATGAAAAATTACATAATCAATTAACAATGAAGGTACAAACAGATCTAATTATTTATTAAGGAAGTTTGTTGTTTATGTAAGAATATCACTATTTCTGATGAAAATATATTATAGTTAAAATCTGTAATAGTAAAATATTTATTTAAATATAACAGTAATAAAATAATTTCTTTTGTCTCTAAGTAAGAATTTCATAAAAAAATATATAAAGCAAACTTAACCTAAAATTCAAAATTGCAATTTAAGTACATGTATAAATCTTACCAACTCCCGGTTGTTTTCTACAAAAAATTAAATCTGGATGATGTTTTGCCATATCACAGAATTAGCAAAATTCTTTTAACGTATACGAAATACGAATTATTGTATGAATCTTTTTGTATCATACGTCACAAGCCAATACATTTAGAAATTTTCAACTTTGTTTACGTTTTATAGTGCCTTTTAAATCGACGACAGTTTGGACAATTTAGCATACATGCGAATAACTGTTTGAGAATAGTATTTAAAATATACAATATTTAACCAAATAATATGGAAATTTTCAATTTTATATTCTTGTCTTATTTAAGTATACCTAATATGATATAAGATTGTACTAAGGTATCATAATACAATTCTCTTATTACGTATTTTAGCGATTACTTGGGTTTGTTTAGGCGATTTCGTGCCTGTGTATTATTACCGCACTAGTCACCAGAGATTAGAGAATATTAAAAACAGAGGAAATTTTTCTTTCTGTTAGAGATGTAGGAACTAGGGAGATCGTCAGTCAACGTTCATGTGCGAAATTCTGCTAAAAAATGAACACCAAGAATAAGGACCTCTCTTGGTCAACGACTATACTATCAATACGACTCGTCTTCGATGCTCTTGGTAGTAGAAACATTTATAAGCACAGCGGGGAGGAGGGGATGAGCGATCGTGCGACTCTGGCATGTATTAGTAAGCAGAGACATGAAGAAATGTGCGTTCGGCATGGTGTACTACTAAAGGAAACATATATTGCTAGCCATATTATACACCTATGCATTTATTATACACCTATAATTCTATTTGTATTATACATTGTAGCATAAAAGGCTAAATAAAATAAAATATATTAAAATTATATAATAAGTATAACAAATAAATATATTAACACCAGCTAATACCTATGTCTGGCAGTGTAGAAAAAATTTTTCCTATTATTTTAAATAATACAATTGTTGCCAAAAAACGCAATTAATGAAAAATGTACACGGTTTCGTTTTGTTAAACCGGAAGGGATTGGTTCGAATCAAGTCAGAGACTTTATTTTTATAATGAATATAATAATAGTTCAAAAAAGTTATTTCTTTTAATTATATACAATATCTTTGAAAATATGGAAATTACAGTTAAACTGAGCAAATATGTAAATTATGTCAGTGTTATGGTAATATATTTTATATTGAACTATTTACAGTTTTTGTTGCGGTTTATAAAAGAAAAAAATAAAATTACACAAAAGAGGATGTGCGTTTACTATATAAAATAGTCTAAATAATGCTTTTAAAAAATAATGCTTAAAAACACTAAAATCTTGAAGTGTAATAAAAATACTATTTGGTGAAACTTCATGCGGAGTTTTGTAGCACTAGTCGTGTTCTTTTTGCATTACCGGGTTTGCAACTGTTTACACTGCTAGCAAATCTCAATGAATTCAATGTTTCGTTATAACATTCGTCTAAAGGAGATACGTTCAGTAACATCAAAGTTTTTGAATTGCCACCCAAAGACGGCATTAATAAATGAGTGAGTTTTGAGTTTCTGTATGGAATATGTTCTTGTTTTTTCAAAAGGGCCAAGATAACGTTGCCCAAGTTTGCTAACGATTTATTAATGTTTTTTGTTTCTGCCAGTCGTACAGATTCTTCCCCTTTTAATCTTTCAGATCCCGCTAGGTCAACTAAATTTAAGTTTCCTATTGAAATCTCCTCTTTTAACTGATGTGTTCCTACAAGCTTTATTCTTGTTACTGAATGCGACCTAGACGACCTAGAAAATTAAATTATGCATTTATTTTTAAGTCTATCATATTTGTACATCCAAGACAGAAAATGCGAATATATGTTTTTATGTATGTACCGTTCGTTCGATTGAGTAGCCGCAACTGCTCTATTACATTGCGCCGTCAAAAGGCACTCGTGCAATTCTTCGGGGCTATTAATTTCCTGTATTTTCAAATTACTGACATACAAATTGTGTCCCTTACTATCAGCCATTTTGATTTCATGTGTCTTAGCTTGAGAATCAAGCAAGTCAACAATATGCTCATTGTAAATCTCAAGGAAACTAGCTTCTATCTGATATTCCCAACCAAGTAATTGAAATTCTTTCATTTTTTGGAATATATGTCGTACCTGAATTATTAAAAAAGATCATACTATTTTACATTGCAAGTAGTAATAATATATATGTATATATATATACACAGGGTGGTTGGTACAAGTGGTACTAGTGGTACAAGCGGAAAGGGGGTGATTCTACGCGAAAAAAGAAGTCGAAAATACAGAATAAAAATTTTTTTTAATTTTTTTTTTAATTTTTCCATCGAGACAACGATCTACAGTGAGATCCGTTATAACGTGCCGCACGCGTACCGAGCGAAAATTCAAAGTCGATTTTCTCGAAAACAAAGCCTCAAACAAAAAATTTTTATTCTATATTTTCGACTTCTTTTTTCGCGTAAAATCACCCCCTTCTCGCTTGTACCACCAGTTACCAAGCACCCTATATATATATGTCGGAGATGAAAGGACGCCGGAGCCGACCCTCTGGAACTTCGGGAAAATCCGTAAAATTGCAATTAAAGTTTACAGTCATAATTTGCCGTCATCCTGCCCAATTGTACTTGTTTGCGATTTGTGATAATAAACTTGGGCTCAAGGCGACCATCAGTCGCCAAACGTAGCCGCGGTCAACGGGATGGGCGCTTCGCCTAGCAAGGGTGTGGAATTATAGTATGACCCTCATTAAAAGAAATATCAATAGAGGTACTTGACAGTAAAACATTCCAACGGTTCCTTCGGACAACGAATACCTGATGTTGAGGCACGTACACAGCACAAGTAAAGTTAACCCGAGGACTCGCTATAAAAGCTGCGTTTTTCCGGCAATTCTACGGATTTTGCCGAAGTTCCAGAGGGACGGCTCCGGCGTCCTTTCATCTCCAACATATATATATATACTGTTCAATGTATACCGTTCTAGGTATCATGCCTTCCATTTCAATACCCGGTAAACCTTCCATAGTATATGTTTTACCAGAACCAGTCTGGCCATATGCAAATACACAGACATTATACCCCTCTAAAGCGGACTCAACTAACAGGGCTAATTCTTCAAAAATATTTTCTTGGGTAGCAGTTGGTGGGAAGACTTTATCGAAAGAGAACTCTTGCCTGGTTCCTCTCGGTCTTCCGCTGCAACTAACTGAATCAGACCCATCAAATTTTCCTACTTCGATAGTGCATTCATCTACAAAGTTGATATTACACATCCTGGATAAATAAAATAAACATCATTAGGAAACTGTGTTGTATTTGTGACAATCAAATATTTATATATATATAAAATACATACACTTTTCCAAGTTCACTTGGAGTTC
>NT_176422.1:7035-24053 GCF_000188095.3 Bombus impatiens | reverse complement strand
TTGTTTCTGTATGTAATTATTATGGGTGTATGATCGGAGGTAAGCTCCAGGCTGGGTGTTATATTTAGTTTATTTTGTATCTTTTATTGTGTATCTGGATTTCCTGTTATTTTTCGTTTCTTGTTATAACTTGCCACCATCCAGTTTTCATCCTGTTGGGTTAATTCGTTATTCGTATTATTCTCTTCATTGTTTGGTATTGTTTCCATATCAACTTCGTTTGTAACTGAGCATTCCTGTTGTTCGTTTATTGGTTGGTTTGGTTTTGATATGTTTGTTGTTTTATTTATGTAGTATTGTTCGTCTTTGCTAATTATTTTTATCGATGAGATGTGCTTTTCATTTTAGATTTGCTTATAGTCTTCTTTTCAAGTTAAGGTAGATAGATAGATCATTTTTAAAATAAAATTGTAGGACATAATTGGGTAATAGAAAGCGCTGCTTTCTCATAACATTAATCTTTAAATATTATACATATATTAATATTTATATACGATATGTATACAAACATGTATAGTAATTAACGAATGCATAATTGAGTTTAATATTTAAATAATTAAAATGTAAAATATGTAAAGTAGGATGTAAAATATAGATAAGTAGGAATAGAAACGATAAGTAGATAAATGGAATAACGTAATCTTTCCTGAAACATATTTCATTTGTTCTTTCCTTGCCATTAATTGTTATACTTATAAATATTTGCGTGGCAACGAAGGTGTAAAATATCCACGCGTATTTCGTTGGTATAATATTTTATTAGTTTATGCGTTTATTCCTTAACGAACGATCTTCAACTAACGCAGTTCCTGATATTTTCATTTGGATAAACATCTTAGCCACGTTTCCGAGAGAAACCTTATCAAAAGAGCACGTGGTTGTTGATATGCAGCGCCGATCCCCATTTCGAATATGCATCACTTTACGACCAACCATTGTTGCACCAGACTCCTTTGATGTTCGTCATTAAACCAGTCGTACAGTATTAATTTGACGTATGACTAGCAAAGTCGAAAGCTCTACTTTGCTTTGTTTTACTTTACAGGAAATTTTTAATTCGCCATATTAGCTTATTATGCTCGAATGCGATTATTGTTCGAATACCACTCGAATATATGGTTTTAATAATTTCTGATCTCGTTCGAGGACAGAACGCGTCGGTTGAATTAAAGTTTGAAAATGGAAGCATGTTAAAGCAGATGACATATAGCCTTACCATGGGTTACCAGTCCACATATTCCTTCTCTTATTACGAGCAAAAACTTTGATGAAGAATTTCCCCGGCTATCGATGTTTATGCGTGTTTTCTTGTTCCGTCTGTGTCTGATCTACCATTCGCTGATTTTCCTCTGTTTTCTCTCAACTTTATTAGACTCGATTTTTGTCCCATCTCTTTCTCTCTTTTATGACATTAAGTAAATCGGCGAGAAGCGCTTGCAAACAAATTACGATCAAGAATTTTCCGTCGGTCGTCGTCTACATCGTCGTTATTCTCGACGTTTGAATTTTCGTGCTGAATGCTGCGGAGGTATAAAAAAAATGGTGGTGAAATTAGCCATTATACGGTAAAGGAGGGTAAAGACGGAGGACGCTCGCAGCGAACAATCCGGCTAATTTAAAAATGTTTTAAAGGCTCAAGCCCGTTTATGTGCCCGTGGGAAAATTAATGTCACAATATTCCAGGGAATAAATTTCCAGTCCAAGCACATTTGTTTCGTTTCGTTTTCAGTCTTTGCCTCGGTCTCGGCTTCAGTTTGAATTTCGGTTTCCATTCTAACCGGATGCATTTTATACGTTCCGAGCGATAGAGCACGGCGTAAGGTCTAGAGGCTGTCGATCTCAACTCCATCCGAGGATATTCTCCGACGACTGGCTTAATTTGAATTATCATCGTGAAAATTAAGATTGAATCGGCACTGCTTCTACGTGACTTTTCGTTCGAATTACGCGTTATTTTTGCAAAATAACGCTTCGCAAAGTTTTTATTATATTTCGAAAAGTAAGTACTACTCGTTCAAAATACTTATTATGGATTATGCCAACATTATTCGTTTTATTTAGCTTTTGTGTTTTATATCTCTGAAAAATAATCGAAGCCTGAAATTTGTCAACAAACACTTGGAGAAAAAACTTGGTGTTTCTATTTATATTCTTTTTAATTCTGCATAGGCTATGTAAGACAACCTAATAGAATGTATAGTCTTAATTCCTTTTAATTTATTTCAATAAATAAATAGTAGCAATAATCATTAATTTTGAGGTGATGTTTGGTGTAGGGTGTCAACAAAATACTCGGCGGTGTTCAACAATATATTTATTTAACAATCCTCACCTTCAACTCATTTCGTACAGTTCCAACTCACTTTTGGCTTCTCGATTACAACTCCGTTATTCTCACTTCGCGGTTTAAACCTCGAAGTTTAAAACTCGAATGTTTTTTTGATCCAATTCGTTTCTTTTGTTGCCCCTCGATATCCTCACTACGCACGTGTTCGTTAGGCGTTCGCAACCGTTGCCACCTTCTTCCAAATATTGTTGGCTTTGTTGTTACCTTCTTCCAAATATTCGGCGGGAGGACCGTAGGGATATCGATAGCCCATTAGGCATGTAGGCCTTACGCATCGGTGATATATTTTGTATTGACGAAACCGTCGAAAAGTTCCGCTGTCGGGTACCACTACATTTTAATACGTAATATAATATGGATATATAAGAATTATATGCGAAATAATATTGCAATATTGGTATCGTATTTTTACAGAATTCTTACAATTACGTGTAAAAGAAAGATTACCGCTTGCTTAAAAATTACTACACATTACAAATTATATGGCTGAACGTTAATTTTCTTCCTAGTAATAATATTTCATATATAAATACAGGAACTAATTTCTCTCATTTTCATTTTTAATGTACATTTACATAATACATTGCCACGTAGTAAATGTAATACAGAAATATGAAATATATACTTTCTTATGATTGATAGTCAATTTATGCACATACAGCTTTTTTCACATTCTTCAACTTCTACATACACTAAAATGTTGAATTAAACAAATTAAAAAATATTTCTTACAATAATTATTTTATGAAAAGAAGATTTTGTTCGATATTTTACTTTGGACTAGATTGTAGATTGATAGAATATAATTTGTCAACTTTTTATAATATAATACATATTTTTGAGGACAAATGCCTTTTATTTTTGCAATTTTCTCACGTATACATATACTCGCGGGTTACGATACACAAGCTTACGCGTAATTTACGTTTAAAAATGAACAAATTATTCCTTGCTCACTTACTTTGGAACGTATCGCATGAAAGTAAGAAATTTGTGGTGATAGTTCATTCCCCTTACTTTCCTCTGTTGTTTGTTTCCTAGCGATCGTCATGTGGTTAATGGTTTTTGCGAAGCGACGGGGAAGCCCAAACAGAAATTCAATAGCGTATGTGATACTTGAAAATGTGTTGCTATTATATTTCCCTTTGCTATTGTTAGCGACTTTTCCATCCTCGTCGGATAATTTTGATCTCCTCACCATGAGTCAACGGTAAAAAACAACAATAATCTATAGTATTACAAAAGGCTAATATCTTGGTATCTGGTAGGTAGCGCTTGGCTCGAATGTTCTCATGTTTACGTGTTTGTGAAGTAATATTGCGCCCGTCCAAAAATGTTTCCTGATACTCATTCTGGTTTTCCCTGTTTAATCGATATCATTCGATCGCAGATGTAATGCTTTCTTTTTAATCAATCAAAACTAAATAAAATTTCAGTTGAATATACTACTAGTTGATGTTCCTAGCTTCTTACCTTTCGTAAATACTACCGAAATATGTTAATTTTGTATTTTAGTTCGTGAGCTTTTCGTGTTGGATGTGTTACATAAAGTAAAAATAAATGAATATTATCGATAAATTTTATCGATAATAAAATTACCAAACTACCAGTAAGACGAGGTTTCTTTCACTTTCTTATTTGCATCGGCGGAGCCTACTCCTGGACAAACCGAACGGAGGATATAAATAGCAGACATGTAAAGCGGCGTGAAGTCATAGAGAAGGGATCGTAAAGCGAGGAAACCGTGTTGCTGTTCTCCAAGAAAGACGATGTGCTATGTTGGAAAACATAAGTCATCAAGGAAAAAGACGTCATAGACGTTCAGGCACCCGTTGACTCTGAGGTTTGTTTACTAATGGCCAAACCGAGCGTTGTACTCCGTAGCCAATGGTCGATTGATCAATGCGAAATTAGAAAAATTAGCAGTATCTTGAAGGAATTAGAGAGGATCGTGGAAACAAACGTGGCAGGGTGCGCATTCTCACAATGGGGCAGACTCGCTTTCAAAGGAACTGTAAGAAGTCGTGTTCGATCCCGAAAACTTTTCCCGAGTTTGTCTATTTCTCCCATTCGTTGATTCTCTTGTCTTTGTTTTTCTCATTCCTTTCAATGTCATTTCTCAGTGGCCCCGTCTCCTTCTCTTCGTTTCCCGTTTTTTGGCCGGGAAATCAGCACCGTCAGATTGCGAGAGCTCCCCCACTCGTACCTTACAGCTTATGTGTTTTACGATTTTCGTGTAGTTTTAGATAATTCATAGCCGTGTGTTGGCATTTTCTCGTAGCAGGGGTCCCCGTAAAATGTAGAATTTAGATCATGTCGAAACGTGGGAGTTGAGTAATGAATTTGATGTTGGTTTCAGGGACAGCAAAAGCATGGATAGGAAATGCCCTTTCTTCCTTGGCGATCTTAAAAAATTTATCTTTTTATATGTGTTTTCTGTAGTTTGCAATTCGAGAGATTAGAGGCATGCCTTTACCCGGAATTTACTTTAACCCGGAAGTATTATAATACGTGTTTATCCTATGGCTTTGGAGGAAACGGGATCTTTGTAGCGCTTTTCTTCTTTCATTTTTAGCTTGTCGCGTATCATACGTCTCCTTTTTTTTTATTTTCCCTAACCACAGGTGGAATGTTCCCGAATCACACGAGGAGCTCTTCGGAACGTAGCAGGAAAATTGCTGCGGTAATTAATGAAAATTAATTTTCATTAGGAATACTTCTCTAAGTTTTCTTTTTTTTATTATTATTATATTATTGTTTTATTCTTCGCCATTGAGACACTGTGTTATACGCTGTTTTATCAAACTGATTATTAAAAGCTTTAAAAGTTGAAACGCGCAAGCTTTGTGCGTGCCCACCGCCGTAACTATCTTTGCTTGAAAATATTAGTTTGTCCAAAAGTTTCTTTCGTTTTATAAGAAAATAATAGATACACAACATGTTTTGTTGTATTGGAACAAAATGGATCATACGTAATTCAATAAAATAATATAAAACAAAAAATGTTGTGCATTTATTACTTCCTTACAAAATGAAAGAAGATTTTGGACAACTTAATATTTGTTTTGTAGGGAATTTCACACTTATTTGTTTGCGAATCACTAAGAAAGAGTGTTATTGTTTGTCACGGTTAATAAGTGAAATTTTTATTTCGGGAATGCTATGACGAGCTTGTCGTTGAAAAACTGCTAACGTTAAACTTATAATAATAATCAAATATAATAAAAGACGTAAAATCTTCCAATTAAAAACTGAAAGAAAATCTTACCACTGACAGAATAATATATTCGTATTTTCGTTTGTTTCTTAAAATAACAAAGATATTATAGTTAATGTTACAATATTTATAGAAAGAAATATTTGTGTGCGATGTTCTATCATATTTTCGGTCGTTGAAAGGAGCTCCTTTTCGCGATGTGCATTAAAATTGCAGGTTTTTACTTTTTACACGCGCAAAACGTTTCAAATGGAAATCTTTTTGGTACATGTTACTTTGAATTTTCAGTTTTATTTATATGCATATTGACTTGCAATATTCAAGCAGAACGAAACTTTACCGTAATTTTACTTTTTACTTTACGCTCTTTAAAATACATAACAATTACCTCTTGGTTATTTCGATTCACTAACCATCAAACTGGTGCAATTTTACTCAAATAGGTATAAAATTGTTTCAGTAAATAAAATAACATCACAATAAGTGTATCGCATAGTCGATCTTAATAAAGATAACATTAAGATCACAACTGGTTGCGTCTTGTGGACTTCGTAGAAGAAACTGACGCCGATATTACGCCGCATTCTGCCATCGACGGCCGAAGCGCGTAGACGTGTGTCTAGCGCTCAGTGAAGTTCATAATAATATCACAATAATGTCACAATAAGTGACGACCCTCCGTTGAAAGAGAATTGGAACAGAAATAAACCAAGTGTTTTCTAAACTGACTCGTGGAAAATCCAACACTTCTAATCACTAATCATAGCCTGACGACTAGCTACTTTAATTTGAATTAACTAGCTCGAAGATGGCCCTAGTAATTCGATCAGGATCTCATGAACAAAACTATAACCGCACTGTTCTACCTCCTCCGTGGCAAAGGGATGGGATCTGTCCCATCTTTAAAACCACATAAACAACAGCAAAAAACGTAAGCTCGATACAGTTAAAAAAAATGTAAACACTAGTCAGAACGAACCGCCAACAAGCCATGTTACCACTTATAACAGATTCGCAATATTAGAATCTACAGACGATTCTATGGATGTAATTTAAACATTAACAAACCAACATACGCAGAAAGATCCACCTCCCCCACCGATCTTCATTGATGATGTCATCGATATTCAAGCAATGATAAAGTCTATCAAGAAAGATAAAGTCTATTAACAAAGAGGATTACAAACTAAAAATTAAAAATAATCAGGGTAAAGTTCTGTCGGCTAATCCAGATTCCTATAGAAAACTAACAAAGTTACTAAATGCCCCGAACGCAAAAAAGTTCTTTTCGTGTGGTAATGCAACACATCCACCACTCAGCTAACTTAGATGAACTGAAACTTGAACTCTTAAATCATGGCCATGAAGTAACCAACATTAGCAGTATAAGGCGTAGAATCACAAAAGAACCGCTATCCTTATTCCTTATTGACTTAAAAAAACCAAAATGTCAATACCAAATAACAAAGAAGCTTATAATATCAATCGTTTAATGAATTCGGTAGTAAAAATTGAATCACCTTTTATAAAAAAAGAGATAGTTCAATGTAAAAGGTGCCAAAGGTACGGTCACACGCAGAAATATTGCAACCACAATCACCGCTGCGTTAAATGTGCAGGTAACCGACCTGGTACAGATCAGTGCACTAAATCTTCAGAAACTCCTGCCAAGTGCATCCTCTGTCAAAGAGAGCATCCTGCGAACTATAAATGTTGCACAGCCTACAAGACCTGGGATAAAAATAAGTACCCCAAACCCAGAGTTAAGGACCTAACCAACCAAGCACTTAATCCACAAAAATTCACTACTTCTTCAATCTCTTATGCACGGGTGGTTCAAGGAAATCAAAGCAGACCGTAAATCTATAATGATCAATCACAAATTAGTGGTCCCAATTCACAAAACACGGATAACTTCAATAGGCTTAAAAAATTAATCGCGAAAGAAACAGAGCAAATTAATAACTTGCTATTATTACTTACAATCATCGTGTACAAATTAACACGTTCCGACGTAAAATAAAACCAATACGCATAGCTCTTTGGAATACTAACGGTCTAGCTCAGTATGAATACAAACTAGAACTCTTCCTAAAACAACAAAAAATTGACATAATGCTTATATCTGAAACTCACTTCGCCGATAAGAATTACCTGAAAATAAATATAACTTTTCATATACCCAACGTCCCAGTGGAAAGCAACATTCGGAAGCAACATTCTACGATAGAGCAAATTCATCGTCTAAATCACAAAATCAGTCAAGATTTAGAAAAGAAAAAATATTGCTCTGCGGTATTCCTGGACATTCAGCAGGCGTTCGACAAAGTGTGGCATGAAGGACTTTTGTTCAAACTAAAGAAAATCCTACCACACACCTACTACTACTCCATCTTAAAATCATATCTAACCAATAGGCTGTTCATGATTAAATACTTAGACGCTGTAACCGCAACATTCTCAATAGAATCCGGCATAGCCCATATCAGTGTCCTCAGACCTCTGCTGTTCACCATCTACATTGCCGATTTACCAACCTTAACAGAGATGACGACAGCGGCATTTGCTGACGACACAGCTTTATTAGCATCCTACTCAGATCCGATAATTGCCTCCTCAACTCTCCAGTGAGATCTCGACTCTATGGAAAAGTGGTCCCACAAATGGCGCTTCAAAATAAATGAAAATAAATGCGGTTATATAACTTTCACGCTGAGAAAACGATCCTGCCCACAGGTGACCATAAATAATATTCCAATTCCAAACAAAGATACAGTCAGATATCTGGGCATGATTCTAGACAGAAAAATGACATGGAAACGGCATATCGTAGATAAATCTAAAGAACTGAAAACAAAACTAAAAAAATTCTACTAACTCATTGGCAGGCGCTCCAACTTAAACTTGCAGAGTAATGCTATATAAAGCCATATTAAAACCTGTTTGGACCTATGGGATCCAACTATGGGGAACAGCGAGTAATTCCAACATAGAAATTCTCCAGCGATTCCAATCAACCCCTTAATAAGATGCACCTTGGTATGTTACCAACGAAACAATACATCGCGACCTTAAGATGATACCCACAGTTAAAGAGGAAATATCCAAGTTCAGAAACAGATATAAAATAAGAGTCAACAACCACCAAAACCCATTGGTTACCCAATTACTTGACACGACGGATCAGATCCGCAGATTAAAAAGACAATACCCTTTAGATTGAAGCATTAGCATCAACTAGAATCAAACATACTATAAACTCTTATAATCCAAGTTACAGTACCACGCCAGAAGAATTTACTTATAATTCTCAAGCAGAATTGATTATAAATAGTCTACCAAATAAAAAAAAAGTTATATTATGTGAATCCTACGTGCAAAAATTAAATTTATTTAAATATCTGAAAATTAAAAATATCTGAATTAAAAATATCTGAAAATCGAAGTATCTTACATTTCGAACTAACTTGCTTTAAAATTTTAAAATACTATTGTTTAAATATCGTATTAAAATCATGTTTAAATATTTCTTTAGACGCTGTAAATTTTGTAAAAAACGCTTGAATCAAGAATTCAGCACAAGGATTTGAAATGCGCATAAACCTCGCGAAAATTTGATAAGCTTTTAAAAACGAAGGATGCTAACGACAAAGGATAGACGCCGGTAATATTACGCGTGATAAGAGCCTGCTGTTGTACATTAACCAGATTAATTACATTCCCGATAAAACCGTACATGGAGGATAAAGTTGTTCATGAAATCGTTACCTGTTATTGACACGCACAACGTCGCGATAACCTCTAGAGATTCTCCACCGGTCGGATAAATATATGAATATCGGATAATACGATTTACCCTTTATTCACTTTTATTCCTTCTTCAACGCTCTTCCGACTTTCACTCCGGCATATATTAGATAACGATGTTCGAAAGAGATAGTGTAGTATGTATGCTACTTTATATTCAACTAACTTTTAAATAATAAATAATTTATTCTGTACTTGCCTTTGTATTCGTAACGACGCGAGATTATTATCCCCGTCCATCGAATAACAATGTTCTATAAAGACATTGTGAGTTATTTACACTATCCTACCGAGTAATTTATTGTGTATTATATTATTCAACATTGGTAATTTAGATATTGGTCGTAGTAATATAGACTTATTATTTTCGTGTTTACAGTATATCGTGACAAACACGATTTTGCAGTGATTAATTCATAAATTATAATTAGTGGAGGAGCACGTTGGTTTACAGATATTAGGTATTCCACGTTTCACGCAGTTTAATAAATAAAATTTATGCCGTGTCCTTTTGTTACATTTTTCTTTAGGCAGGGTAGTGTAAATAAACTTGTCGATAATTTATTTCATTTTATAATTTGTATTATATCCTTCTGTATACACAATTTATTCCGGTAGGATTCTTGAAACCACAGTATTTCGCTTATTTTCAAATGCAAACGAAATATTCTATGAAATAAAACATTCTAGAAATTTCCTGTATTAGATCGAACAGAAAAATGGGAGAAAAATGATTGGCTGCTACTCTTACGGGAATTACAGACATTATGCCAATTGCAGATACGTGGGTCATATGAGTTTCTTCCAAAAAATAAAAAATGTCACACATTGGATGTTAAACTATCAGGCAATAATTTCTACAATTCCGAACGAATCAACTGATTTCAGATAGTATACATTAAGGTCACAGTAATTGCCATAGATTAAATAATTGGCGGATATACGAATCGGAGTACAGGTAAAATTATACCGATAATCACATTAAATCAGAATGAAGCTTTGTCCTGTGCGTGGCATCGGAAGATAGTCTGCATAGCTGGAGATTGTTATTTTCAAATTTTCTCTTTTCTCTTTCTTCTCTTTATTCGTTGATTTGCTTTCGTATTATTTTTCTTACTGAATGCAATAACATTCTCGCCTATACACCTCTTACTCCAATTTGTTCCGCTTTTTAACGGAAAGCCCTTTTTATCGATCAATGAATCTTATAAGTTTTATTTCCTCGAAGTACAGTATTAAAGTAGTTCTAGTTGCATTTGTCGAAGCATAAATGTTATGCGCTGTATCCTTGCAAATATTTCTCTTTGCCATAGGTTGCAAGATTTTATTCTTAATTTCTCATATCTTGTAGAGTATTGTGTTTATCGGTCAAGCGACTCATGATATGTAATTACTATAATTTATTGAAATGAACATAAAGATTGTTTAATTCAGTTGTGTTGAAGTAGGTCCCACTTCAAGGAAAACTCCACATCTCTTCTAATGTTTAATTTCCTTAATCCTCGAAGCCATTGAGTATTGTTTAACACTAAATCAATTTGAAGGGCCTCTCAGCCTCATAGCCTTTTTCTAGGAACATACTTTGTACAGATGATAGGCCTATAGCTTCAAAGCTCTTTCGTAAACTAACGCTGCCAGCGTGCGGATCTGGATTCGCACACATTCGCTGGATCATACACATACTTATACTTAAACTTCTTTAAATATATTTTCTATTATACATTCATCCAAGCAATTCCTCTCTCTCTCTCTCTCTCTCTCTCTCTTTCTTTCTCTCTCTTTCTCCTCTCTTTCTTTCCTTCTCTCCTGAAGCGGGCAGTTAGCTACATAAGAAGTACGAGTTACTTACTACTCGCTTCCTCTCTTTGAATATAAGGAAAATTATGTCAATGAGAATTAGATTAGAAAAATTGTCGAAATCATATTTTGAAGTATCTTCTAGAGTAGTAAAAATTGAAACTCCGATAATATCTAAAGCCATACGGATCCTTTTTCCTTGCATTTCCATCATTCTGCAAAATCATCTTTCATGATAAACCATTATTGATTGAAACGAAACTTGCGATCAATCCCTAAGATTAAAACAAAATATCGAGAATTGTGATTCTTCGGCATAATTTATTCGAGGGCATACTTTTATGCGTGGATTATATTCTGACGCGTGCGAAACATTTTCATGTTCATGAGTGATTACATCGAGGCTTGTCTATGCAAAATTCGTAGAATTATATTTCTCAAACTTTGGAACTTGTTTCATGTTATGTGCAATTGTAAACTTTTTAAATATATCCGATGGAAATCATTTCGCGAACGGACGTATCTCGATGCGAGGAATATTCGGCCGTGTCATAATACTTTATAATAATTTCAAATCGTTCAGACACTATTACAAAACGTTATTATTGTAGCTTTTAATTTATTATATCAGTTTTGTAATGCAATATTTTTATTAGAACGTGAAATCCAAGCAAAAATAAATAGTAATAAGGAGAATAGTTTGTCTTAAGTTATAATTTCTGAAAGCAGCTAAAGACGAGCACGCACGCTTCTAACTTTATTCTATCTTTGAAATTAGTTGAGCCGTCTTGGCACGTCTTTGTCGAGCTGTTGGTGATAAAATTTATATGCTAATTTATGGAACAGCTGCGCAGCTCCGCCAGCCTGAGCAAAATACCAAAATTATTGAATTTAAATTGCTGTAATTAAAATGTCTTACGCTTTTGCCGACTTTCCAACTTCTTGATATTAATCCAGACTGTTTGCCGTCTAACGTGAAGATGCATTCTGGATATTGTCATATATTAAAAAGTATTAAAGTTGTTCCATCTTTGAACATAATGTTCTTCGACCATTGTCAAAATAATATACGTTTCGAAAAATTAAGCAGTTTTCTAACTGGAATTTATTAAGAAATTTTATAAATGAACGTAGGCTGAATTAACCACAAGCAGTGTTTAAAGTATTAATGAAGTACTTATTATTAGCAGCTCCGTACGCTGCTTGCATCACTGGTTGAAAACTTAATTGATATCATAGATTCCTTAATAATCACATTTAACAACATTGTTCAGCATACATAGCTGAAAAGAGAAAGCACTTGATTTCATTTGTTTTTTTATTCTTTTTCTTAATTATCAATTATCATTCATTCATTACCATGAGTTGTTGCGAAATAAAAAGAAGGAAGTAATAGATCTAAAGCCTGTCATCCGGACAATCATACATTGATACTCGTACCATAAGTACGTGAAATATCCATTTTCAGTAGTCTAATCTACCGCCTCGATACCTCATTTGTTGATTTCCAACAAAACACAAGTTAATTCCCGCGTACCTACTGATACAGTAATTCTACTGATTCAAACCAGCAATCTCTTCTAAACCCTTATTCTACTCACGAACTTTCATCGAACCCAAGATATTTTACGCTCCGGCATAGGCAGTGAAATACTGAAACACCTTTAAAAACCTCTTTTTCTCGATTATCAACCTACGAACCGTAAACTATTCGGATTCCAGCGGTAATTGGCATTATTATTTCCCTGTCGGCCAATAAAATACTAATGTCACTTGATCGCGTGTTAATGGCCTGTAATGGCTATCTTGATTAGCGACGCTGACGACGCTGAAGATTGGGGGAGGGGGGCAGTCGATTAAACGGAGAGCAGCGCGACGTCGAACAACACTGGATGCACCGGTCAATAAGTTAACGCTCCATCTGTTCGGCGGGAGCAACAGCCGCTTTTCAGCTTTCATAGAGGAACGAGTAGGGTAAGCCTGGCAGCCGGCTAGACAGCAAGTAACTTATTATATTTGGCATTAAATTATTATAGAGCTCTGGTCGACAATGGATACGACGGAATGCATAGGAAACGATTAAACTGAATGAGAGATCTAGACTGCTCCATTTGTAATCCACCGCCGTGCACTGCAACCACGGCCGCGTTCGCATGCGCATTTCCTGCTTCACGTATACGTAGTTAGTGTGCACGAATTATTGTTGTCCCGACAACAAGATCGATTTTTTCTGTCCCTACTAGTGACCCAATAATTATAATTGGTTTCAGAAAAAGCTGGGTGAATTTCTTCAAAAGCTACTTCTTTATGAATTTGAGTGCGACGTTTCTTTAATTATTTTATTCCGGCGTAAATGTAGCAAGAAAAATAAATAAAAAGAGCGATCGGATACCAATAACCTTGAAAAAAATAAAACGCTTTTGTCGTTGATTGTAAAATGCTACTGCTATTAGTAGTGCGTCAGCCAAATTATACATTGCATTTGTTGCATGTTCATGCGCGCGTATAATTTGATTTATGATTACTATTAGATAAGATTAGTGTTATTCTTTATTTTCCAGACATTCATTACTTTCTGTGATAAAATAATTAAGGGAAAAAATGCTATATACCACACGTACAAGCTCAAAACGGAAAGGAGCAACAAAATAGTAATAAGAGGATTACATCCAAAATTAACACAGAAAAATTAAGTGACGAACTAGCAAAAATTGACCATCAAACAAGAACAATAAACAATATGACAAGGTACGATACGAAGCAACCATTACCACTATTCTTAATAGAACTCGGACCCAGAACTAATAACAAGGAAATTTATGAAATCAAAAGAATTCTAAATACGATAGTAACAGTGAAACCACCACGCCACAAAAAAGATATACAACAATGCACGCGGCGTCAACAATACGAACACACTAAATATTATTGTAACAGAAGCCCGGCATGTGTTAAATGTGCAAAAGATCACTTAACAATATACTGCCCATACACAGGAAAAATAGAAACCCATACATAGGGAAAATAGAAGAAGTTAGATGTTATAATTCTAACGGAAACGACCATATAATTGTAACAAGCAACGCCCATAAACAATAAGAGTCAAAGCAACAACACCGAAGACGCTACAGAAATCAAAAAACTACTAAAACAATCCATCAGAAACACCGAAATAATAACAAAAATGATAAGCGAACAAAACGCAGTCCTCAGACAGCAAACGGAACAAATCACAGTCATGCTACAACTACTTACAAACATGCTGAGCAAAAAAGAAGAAATAAAAATGGACATGCTTAAAATGGCAGCCTGGAACTCTAACGGCCTACAACAAAGGGCCCTAGAAACTAAAACATTCCTATACAACAATAATATCGACATACTACTCGTATCAGAAACACACTTCACTACAAAAAGTTATATAAAAATACCGTACTACACCATATATGATACCAAGCATCCCTCAGGAAAAGCACACGGAGGGACCGCAGTAGTAATAGAAAACGACATTAAAAAAATTTACACAGCCAAGTTAGTACGGAATATATCCAAGCAACCACCGTTACAGTACAAACTAGTAGCAACCATTTACAGTTGTCAGCAGTATACTAATATGCCGCCGCGACACAAAATTACATCACAAATGTGGGAAGAGTACTTTCGACACTTAGGTGACAAGTATATTGCAGCTGGAGACTACAACTCCAAGCACACACTATGGAGATCAAGAATCACTACACCACGAGGTAGAACTTTGGAAAACTACATTAGAAACAATAACCTCAATATATTATCTACGGGAAGACCGACATACTGGCCGACAGACCTGAGCAAAATACCTGATTTACTTGATTTTGCAGTTACTAAACGCAAATAAACTAAACATAGCACCCAGCCTTAAGCTTACCTCTGATCATACACCCATAATAATTACATACAGAAACAAACCAATACTTTACAGCAACTCAGAGACACTATGCAATAAAACCACCAAATGGCAAACATTTAAAGAAATAATTGAGAGCAAAATCAACTGCAACATCCTATTGAAAACACCTGAACACATTGAACAAGCAGTAACAACATTTACAGAAACTATTCAGAAAGCAGTATGGA
Source organism: Bombus impatiens (assembly GCF_000188095.3). NCBI lineage: Eukaryota > Metazoa > Arthropoda > Insecta > Hymenoptera > Apidae > Bombus > Bombus impatiens. The sequence goes on along the minus strand of NT_176422.1, from coordinate 8,769 downwards.
CAACCACCATACCTGAATCAACTAATAGACAAACAAAAATAATTCCGCCAGACATCCTCGAGAAAATTAGAGAAAAATGAAAAGCGAAAGCAAAATGGCAAAAACATAGAACAAAAGAAAACAAAAAGCACCTAAACAAACTTGCAAGCGTTGAAATAAAAAACAAAATAAAAGAACACAACAACAACGAGTTTACAAAGTTCATTGAGTCACTATCTGCACACGAGAACTACAACTACTCCCTATAGAAAGCTATAAAAAAAATAAAGAAGACAATAAAACTAGTCCCAGCAATCAGAAGAGCGGATAACACATGGGCAAGATGCAACGAAGAGCAAGCTGAAGAATTTTCCAACCACCTATGCAACACATTTACACAATAGTCAAACACTACACCGTACCTAAAACAACAGCGCAAGAAATTAGAAACATAATCGAGAAAACAAAAAACAATAAAGCACCAGGAATCGACCTAATCAATGGTAAAATCTTCAAAAACCTTCCTCCAAAAGCGATACGACTAATCACAATAGTTTACAATGCAATATTAAGAATCCAATACTATCCTAAACTATAGAAACTAGCACAGATCATAATGTTACCTAAACTAGGCGAACACCCACACCAAACTACATCTTACAGACCAATATCACTACTTCATGTGTTTTCTAAAATACTAGTGAAAATAATATACGACCGCATAAAACCAATACTAGAGAAGAAAAAATTAATACCAGATCACCAATTTGGATTCAGAAACAAACACTCCACGATAGAGCAAATGTACAGACTCACTAATGAAATAATACTAGCATTAGAAAACAAACAATACTGCACAGCCCTCTTTATGGACATCGAGAAAACATTTGACAAAATAAACCACGAAAGCCTACTTCAATCAATCAGATAACAATTCCCGGAGCAGATGTACCATTTAATAAAATCTTACTTAAGCAGCAGAACCTTCGTAGTAAAAATTAAAGACACATACTCTGAAGTTAAAGACATCAAGGCAGGCGTTCCGCAAGGAAGCGTCTTAGGACCAATACTATAGACACTATGCACTGCCAACAATTGCCAATAGCAAGATACTGAATTCGCGGACGACACAGCTATACTAGTCAGGCACACTGATCCTGTAACAGCAGTCACATTACTACAAGAACATATCACAAAAATAGAAAAGTGGCTTCAAGTTAAACAAATTAAAGCAAACCCCGATAAATGCAACCACATTACATTCACACTGCGAAAACATATACCACCAAACATTATATTGAATGGCACGGATATAATACAAACAAGGCAAGTCAAATACCTAGGACCCCACTTAGATACACGATTCACATGAAAACAGCATATTAAATCAATAATAGGCAAAATACAGATAGCAAGGAGACAAATGAATTGGTTAACAAGTCTAAAATCCAAACTAAGCATAGAAAACAAATTAAAAATATACAAAACGATCATAAAAACAACCTGGACGTACGGAATACCACTATGGGGAACAGCAGCAATGAGCCATATAAGCAGAATAGAGACAATCCAAGCTAAAATTCTTAGAACAATAGTAAACGCGCCATGGTACGTTACGGAAAGACCTTGGAATACCAACGGTCAAGGAGGAGATTAGCATATGCGCAAGAAGGTACAGAGAAAGAATAGCAACGCACCCTAACCGGCTGGCAGCGGAAACGATCAACACATCAAGCATAGCAAGAAGACTAAAAA
>NT_176422.1:0-6928 GCF_000188095.3 Bombus impatiens | reverse complement strand
CAAACAGCTAAAAAATTCTACCAAATGTCTAAAAAATTCTACCAAATGTCCAAATTGGACAATTGTGAATGTGAAATATTAAATAAAAAAAAAAAAGAATAAAAGAATACAAAGAAATTCAAAAACTGGAGTGTAAATTGAAGCGAGAGAGGAATACGCTCAATATTCCTGTCTCGCAATTACTCGTAGAGTACAGAGCATTGAAAAGACTAGCTGAGAAGCTTTCTTCAGGTAATAATAGTGATGTACGTCTGAAAAAGGCAATCACGCGTAGAGTTTGCAATGTCGTTTCGATGCCGTTTGCAATGTATATCGATGCAATGTTTTTCTTATGACAGACGAAATAGTTATTCAATGATTGAACAGCGATTTTGTTCAAAGCTACACTGTACTTTACCCTTTCTGTATAATAAAATGCATGATATTCTCAAGTTTAAAAGATTAAACGTAGAGATCCAGTCCTAACACAATCATTCTCATTGGTTCGATGTAATTCATATTTGTTCATAAAGAATAACATTCTTTATATCAAAGAATTAAATTCAAACTAATCAGTTATCAGAGGTAATAAATATTATTTTAGATGTTTTACACAGTACAGATTTGAGAGCTACTGTTTCCGATCAAGATGTAAGTAATCAGAACATAACAGAAGAACGAAATAGTATTGAAAATCCTTATTAGAAATGGAAAAAAGATTTATTTAAGTACGATTTTCAAATTAACGATCCACTGGTATTCTAGTGCGATGTTATTGCATTATCGAAACTAAAGCGCAATAAAGGTACAAGAGCAGTTTACAAATTAACTGAAAAACATGTAAGATCATGTATTCGATTATCTTTATTCGGCATTACGCAGCGAAACATTTATTTTGAGTAAACTATTTCGGATCCTATCGGAAGCTGTAAGTAACACATATACATACTGGTTTATCGAAAATGAGAAAGGTATGCTCTATTTAATTATGACAGTCAAAATTGACAAGGATACGATGGAGTTAGGTCACCAACTGAGATGTTTTATTCACATGCATAGTAATTCTGGATTATGAAATTCAGGAAATTTGTAATTATTTTTATGTGTTTATACCTTTTTATATTTTATGGCGAAATAAGCTATTATAACGCATAAAAAGATTTAGACTGCAGATATTTGTGCAAAATCATATTTTTATAAAACAATTCGCACATTCCGCATATTTTTTAATTTTAACGTATTTTGCACGTTTTTGTACATTTGTATTTATCATAACTGAATAAAAATTACCTAGAAACAATTTCTAAGACAATATCTCTAAGTGTGTGCGAGGGTGTACTTGTAATACATTTATACATACCTGCGTTTCTTTTAAAGTTTAATCTTTTCAGAATTTACATTTCCTCACATAGAACATAGCAGCTCAATCGCATCGTCAGATGTACCTACTAAACTTTAAAAAGATTGAGATTGAAACATGTATGTATGTATACACATATATACATCTGTATGCTATTAGCTCCGATGAGGAACAAAATAAACATGACAATCAATGCTTTTTCGTATCCCACATATTTGAGGTCATCTAGTGCCCTATATCATTTTCATGTCATATACGGAATTATCGGTTCAGTATGGAGGATTTATTGACCAAGAATAGGACAGTCCATTCATGCAATGCAAAGAAATATTCCACAGCCCGGAGGCTACGTATCCCATACCATGTTAATGTCTCATATGCGACATTATCGGTTCAGTGCAGAATAAGAAACCAGCGCCACTGAAACGGTAGGAATTATAATTAAGGGGGTATTTTATTCTAGAGGTACGTAAAAATTTTCGAGCTCTGTAAAAAAAACAAAGAATATTTTTACTATCCATCATTCGTTTATTTACATTTTAAGGATACATAAAAAATTAAAAAAATTCAAAATTCGTAAAGTTATCGGTTGGTAAAGTGGAGGGTCCAAAAAAAGGGATGTCCTGGTGTGCATGGTTTCAACCCTTCTAGTCGTTTGAAACAAGAAATTTAACGCATTCTTAATCAGTAAAGATGTCGCTATCGCCCCTACCTCGGAAAAGTAAAAAAAACTATTTTGTTCACATTTTTTTTAACAGTTTCAAATTTTTTAAAAATAGTAAAAATTAAAATTTTTTACTTTAATCTACTAAACGACAGAGGGATGTATAGAGAAGGTTCAGACAAAATTTCAAATAAATCGGTTCAATAAAACTTGAGATATCATGCACGCCAGCTTGAAAAAAGTAGTTTCGAGAAAAACGCGTTTAAAGTTTTGAGTAAAGTTTCAGGCAGTTTTACTCATATAATGGTGCGGTATACTTACATATTTTCAATCGGCGATTTCTGCTCCATACAATGGACCTTCGTCCACTTCAAAATGTTCATTCTCTGAAGTTCTTTCATGTAGACGAGCAGCCTGGCTTCCTTTGAAGCATCCGAAGTTCGGATTTTAGAGCGTTCGATCCGAGTTTCGTCCCGTTTGACAGCGAAAGCATTCTGGATCAATTGTGATCCCCATAACGTTCAGTACTTTTAAAATCGGTATAAAACCTTCATTAAAAATACTAACAGCGAGAAAAGTAGCAATTTCAATGGTCCGCGTTCCTGCATGAATGTGTTTCGGAGCAAAAGTTCATACCAAAGAATTTAACGATACGTTATTATTTTGAGTTTCAGAACCCAAACATCATTCTAATAAGGTATTTGCAGACAAACTTTCATAGATTGGCTTTATAACTTTCAATACATCGTCACTTAGAGGAGGATTTTCATGAACAAATTCATCAATAGTGCCCCCAGCCACAGCTCTTTGCTTTTTGTTCGATTTGTTCCGGTCGAACCAGTTTAGTTGTCGCGTCACCAAAATCGCTGTAACACGGTAAATAATTGGAATTTTGAAAAATCCCTTTGAGGACATACTCTTGGATGTCTAACCTTTGGAAATATAAAAAGAAACATTTCGATTTTTTCAAATTTCCAGACTAGAATACCCCCTTAAGTCAATAATCGATATATTTATCGGAACTGATCTACAATACAATTAGAGTCTACCTATACTCTATATAAACCATTAAAACTTTATGAGAATAACGAGTAAGAAAAGATTAACAGTTTTCGCGGAAACTGCGACATGACCATGAGAAAGACGTCGAAGATAATCAGGTACCGATTAAAATTAATTGCCATTCATTGGCTGCTTTTTGTATATGTTAAGTGTTTATATTGTCCATATGCCATTTTCATATTGCGTATTGTGCGTAGTTCTGCCCGATTGTTTTGTTTGATCATTTAAAACAGAATGTCAGAAATTTCCGAGTAATAGTCATTATAAGAAGTGCATGTATCCGATTTACGGGTTAAGGAACCGTAACTCACTACCAGTTTTCATCGTTTTCCTGTAAATGATAGTGATAGATACATAGCGTGGCTGTTAACTGTGTTTTAGAGGATTGAGTGGAAATGAATACTACAGAATTACAAAAATCAATTCATAATCGATAAATAATAAACAATTTATATAATAAATAATTTATGTAATAAACAATTTATATAATAAACAATTAATAATAAACAATTATATGACATGGAAAATTGATTTGTTGTTTCACGGAAAGATTTAAAAACACCTCCAATTTCTCGGGATTACAACAATCTTTAAGTACTATTCTACAACTGTGAAATGATTTGAATTATGTTTCTAATGTTATCACGACCGATTCCTTAGAAAACTTCTTTCCCGGTCTTCGATTGCACGGCGTCATCTATTATCAATATTTCGGTAAAAGCAGTGCGTCGCACCATTCAAAAAAATATCTTGTTACATTTATAAAGTAGTGTAGTATCGTAAAAGAAAAGAGTTTGATTAGAGATCGGTTGAAAATAGAAAAAAACCGTGTAATCGTCCTTCTGTGGTTAGTTTACATTGAAGAGCGCCTATGTGACTAAAGACACCTAGTTCTTGCAAAACATGAGCGTGCAGAGATACGAGAAAGCAATAAAGAGCGCTAGAGCACAAGGGCGGTTTCGGGTTCAAGAAGCGATGACCGTGTCACGTAAACTTAGGGGTTAGTTGATGAAAATAAAAAATAGCTGAGTCGTAACACAACTAACGTCTTTATTTCACAGCACAGGTTTACACAGATCGGAGAAATGTTCACTGTTCGATAGTTTAGTCTATTTCTCCCCAGGTGTTCTCATCTCATTACGGAGGAAAGCTCGGTGTGGGTGCGCCCTTTTTAATTAACAACGCGGATTCGCTGTTCGCACCTTCCGTTAGGAAAAGTGAGGGTAACGATCTACGATGCCAATTGGTTATAGGTCATGAAGATAGGAGGAGAAAGCCTCCTTCCAACGCGGGTAGTAGGTAATATTGTTTATGGGAAAAACCAGCTTTTTCGTTAGTCGAGTGTTGGGTTTTTCCCATTAAGTAACTACCTGCTTTTCGATGCCAATTGGTTATAGGTCATGAAGATAGGAGGAGAAAGCCTCCTTCCAACGCGGGTTTTCCCATTAAGTAACTACCTGCTTTTCCGTAATTAGTAAGGACGTATAACAACCTAAGGGCTGTTTCAAGGACCATCCATAAACAGATAGCAGAAATAATAAACTTAAAAAGTTTAGGTTTATGGTGGGACCTTGGGGTAATTGAGGGTATGGACTGAAGACCTGCATACATCCTGCCTCTAATATGAATCGACGTTACAACCGAGAGGTCAGAGTATGCGAGTCGAAAAGTGAGTGTGTTGCGAGAGTCAGAGTTGATCGAGACATCGAAGAGTAGAGTTGAGAGAGCTAATCGAGTCGTCAAAGAGTAGAGTCATTAAAGTTGATCGAGTTGTCTGTGTTGTAGAGTTGTTAGAGTTGCTAGTGAGAGAGAGAGAGAGAGAGAGAGAGAGAGAGAGAGAGGGGGAGGGAGAGAGAGAGAGAGAGAGAGAGAGAGAGAGAGAGAGAGTGTTAGATTCGTTGTAACTAGAGCTGCCAAATAACTGTAAAGTTATTTGAGATAGATACGAGTATCGCATTTAGTTTCAGTTAAACAAACATTGTTTTCTGTCCAATTAATACCTGTATATTCAATTCATTATTAATAAATTGTAAGTAATCGGAAAAAATGTGTATATTAATTTCCACGACACTACGGTAGTTTTAATAATATAAATTCCGTGCTTAATGCCAACATGCTATTAGTACCGAAGGATATTCTATCACTATGTGAATCAGTCATATCATCTTCTGATATTTCTGATCTTTCGTCAAAGAATCTCTAAAAATATCTAAAGTTTAATCATGATGAATACACAGTTGACCCTCAAAATATATGGTATATTTGGCTATAATTGTTAAAATATACAATACATAGGTGCAGCGTAGCTTTTTTTTCTCCGATGAATGTTTATAAATGCTTATAAATATTAAATATATCCTGGAATGGTAAACACTTCTTTCGCACCTTCACATGTCCTATCCTATTAGCATTATTACTTTGCTATCCAACATTTTTCTAAAATTTAATAATTTGATTACAGAAATAGTAGTAGAACTAAGGTGAAGGAAAGACATGTATGATTACACGTACTACAAATGATATGAGAATTAATTTTTACTGATTTTTCAGGGTGAAAGGTATGGAGATATTTAGTAAAAATGAAACGAATATTTCTAGACACGCGAAAATCCACACACATTGAAAGATACATTCATGCAGAATGGTGCACAACCGCAATCTATCTAAACAGTGCAAGAGCACTTGTCCAACTGTTTTGGAAACAGGTGGGTTGGTCGAAGAGTCTCGGTCCCCAGATTTAAATCCTCTCGATTTTTATGTATGTGATTTTACTGTAGACACTCGCGGTGTTTCTAAAAATGAAGCATTAGAGGAAACATTAATCCTCTCTACTCGCAAATTTCATACGGTGGTTTTCGATATACTGTTATGGATTTCCACGGATAAGCAAGTTTAATGTTCAATTTACCATTTTTTCTGCAAAATGTCACGCGGGATTGTTTACGCCTCTGAATGCCATAGTCTTTTTTTCTGCAACTTTTACGAGATAAGCTACCGCCCATGTGTTTTTCGGAATGAGAATCACTGTGCTCCCCGCTGCTTAAGTTGGTCTCTTTTCATTCGTGTAAAGAGGTTTACTCACGTGCAGGGGTATTTTTAATTGTCAATAACTAAAGAAACAAAGCCGAAAACGCAATTCTTTTATTCTGGATTTCCGTCTTATTTCGGCTTTAAGAATCACCTCTTGAATTTTCGGAAACATATAGTCGAATACCCTGTATATCGTTTCCTCAATTGTTTACGAATACCTCGGAAATATTGAGGGCCGACTAGTGTTACATACATGTATAAAAGAAGATTGTTCAGAATCATGCCCCCAAGAAATATTGAAAAAGCATTAAAATCTATATGTGATAAGGATAATAATTACTAAAAATTAAACACGTCATATAATTTCCTCCTTGAAACCATTCAATTTTTATCTGGAACATTTTTCATTAAAATCGTTAGTTATACAATAATCTAAGTGATTTCACTTATACGTGTCCCACATTGTATACGTACTTGTACTTTCCTTTCCATTAAATTTGTATAAAGTCATCAATGCTTTATGGTTTATATTATATAAATAAATATTGAGATACTATGGATAAATGAAGGTCGTTTTAGTGAGATCATATTTAAATAAAGTATAAAAAAAATTTCAGAATTGATAACATTTTCGTTGTGTTGTAGTAGAAAATATAAGTTAATAACAACATTTTTAGTTGATATATAACTGAATTTATCTCATACGAAAATTTAATCACTGTTTAGTTTAGAATTTAGGGCGCGTAATGATTCTTGGGTCAATTAGCCATCGTTTTACAAAACAGGGATTATATTTACGCGTATATACAAGACTTTACAAAGTATAATGAATA
>NT_176421.1:0-7966 GCF_000188095.3 Bombus impatiens | reverse complement strand
TACTCCATACCTTTGTTAGACAAAGCGTTCATCCCGTAACCGCGGCTGCGTTCGGCGACTGAATGTCGCCTCGTGCCCAAGCTCACTATCACAACTCTCGAATAATTACAATCGGATTGAATAACTACAATTGTTCAATTACAGACTCCGGTGTTCTTTCATCTCCGACATGTATGTATCCCGTACTTTCGTTGCGCGAGGGATAGGAAATTCGTGATGAAACCCAGAGGCTGCCAAGTATCGTTGACGCGTTGTTGGAGTACTCCTATTGCGTAATCAGAAGCATCGACTACGAAGCTAACGGGCGCGCCTGGAATCGGATGCGGTAACATTGTTGCGTTAGCTAAGGCGAGCTTCGACTCGCGGAAGTTCTTTTCAGTTTGATCGGACCACTCAATAGTCGCATTGCACTTTGTTGTGCCTTTTAACAAGTCCTTGAGCTGTTGTAGAATTTGCGCTACCCCCAGTATGAAACGTCGATAAAAGTTGATCATACCGAAGTATCTTCGCAGTTCCTTAACAGTACCAGGTCGCGGTGCTTTGATTATCGCGTCAACGCGTTGAGCCAGAGGTTTTGTCCCCTCCGCGGTAGCGGAATAGCCAAGAAATTGAATTTCGTGGACGCCGAATTCGCAATTGTGCGAGGTTTATAACGACCCCGTATTTGTCGAGGCGATTGAACAAAATCCGCAAGTGTTCGCGGTGTTGTTCCTCGGTATCGGACGCGATTAAAAAATCATCGATATACGCGTAGATGAAATCAAGGCCTCTCGTGATTTCGTCCACGAATCTTTGGCACGTTTGGGCGGCGTTTCGGAGCCCAAACATCATACTAGTCGCTTCAAAAAGGGGTAGTAATCGCAGTTTTCGGTACGTCTTCCGGCGCGATGGGAATTCGATAGTAAGCGCGCATAAGGTCGATTTTGGAAAAAATCCGACATATAGACGCGCCAGTCTTCGTAATTCTATAAATAGACTCATGGCTTCGAAACTCTGTTGTAATGTAACGCTGCCAGAGTGTGGATCTGGATTAGTATACCCTTATATTTATACTTATACTTACAGTTACACTTATACTCAAATATATTTCTGTTACGCATTCATCATACGTGCCTCGAACAGATAACTTCAACAAAGATCTTTTTTCTTTTTTTTTTCTTCGAAGATACATTTTTTTTAATTTTTATTTAAAATTTCACGTTCACAATTTGTCAAATTTCACATTCACAATTTGTCCAATTTGGACATTTGGTAGAATTTGTTATCTGTTTGATCATTATGTGGGTGGCTACCCCCAATGGGGTACCATCTTCGTGTTTGTTAAGATATATCCATTGTGAGGTCTGCTGGGTGTTTCCTTTTTAGTCTTCTTTTTATGGTTGTGTTGATCGTTTCCGCTGCCAGCCGGTTCGGGTCAGTCGCCTAAATGCAGCAGGGCACGGCCTAATAGGCAATAAAGCAATCAAGGAACTTCCCATAAAAGGGATCACATGCATCACATCGATTTTTAACGCTATCCTTCGCCTTGAACACTATCCTAAGGCCTGGAAAATCTCACTGATTACCCTCATCCCTAAACCTGGTAAACCGTTATAGGAAACTAGCTCCTATCGCCCAATCAGCCTTTTACCTACCCTGTCTAAACTATTCGAGAAGATGCTCACTAATCGACTCCTTCCACCCCTAGAGGACTTGAAAACACTCCCAGATCAACAGTTCGGCTTTCTAAAACAACATTCAACAGTAGAGCAAATCCATCGCATTACGATCAGCCAAATCCTTGAAAAGAAAAAATATTGCTCGGCGGTTTTCCTCGACATCCAACAGGCATTCGACAAAGTGTGGCATGAAGGGCTACTATCTATACAAGCTTAAAAAGATCCTACCTCACCCCTACTACTCCATCCTAAAAGCCTACCTAACCAATAGACAATTCATGGTTAAATGCCTAGGCGCCACTTCCGCAACATTCCCAATACAATCCGGCATACCCCAAAGTAGTGTCCTCGGACCCCTATTGTACTCCATCTACCTGACGACTTACCTATATCAAACGAGATAACAATAGCAACACTTGCAGACGACACAGCGCTATTAGCTACCCACGCAGACCCGGTAATAGCTTCATCTACTCTCCAGCGAAGTCTCGACTCCATGGAAAAGTGGTTTCATAAATGGAGCTTGAAAATTAACGAAAAGAAATCCTCACATGTAACCTTCACGCTCCGAAAACAGACCTGCCCTCGGGTCACCATCAACAACACAATAATTCCTAGCAAGGTCTCAGTCAGATACCTGGGCATGACCCTGGACAAGAGACTAACTTGGAAAAAACACATCTCAGATAATACGAAGCAACTAAAGGACAAACTAAAAAAATTCTATTGGCTCACGTGCCGACGCTCCAACCTAAGCACACAGAACAAAATTAGGCTCTACAAGACCGTAATAAAACCTGTCTGGACCTACGGAATCCAATTATGGGGAACAGCAAGTAACTCCAACATTGAAATACTTCAACGTTTCCAATCGAAAACGCTAAGATCCCTAATTGATGCACCTTGGTATGTAACCAACGAAACAATACACCGCGACCTCAAGATACCCACAGTCAAAGAGAAAATAACAAAATATAGCGACAGATATAGCAAAAGAGTCAACAAACACCGAAACCCCCTACTCACTGGACTATTTCATATGACGGACCAGATACGCAGGCTGAAGAGGCACTACCCTCTAGACCTAAACGCTAGATTCAATTAGTTATCTAAATTAAGTAATATTTACTTATTCATAATACTTACTTATAAATTATACTTACCTATAATAATAAGCTTATAAATAATCAGCCATGTCACTGCGCCACGCCAGAAAAATTACTGAAAATTCTCAACGCGAGTCAAAGAGGAAATAGCAAAATATAGCGACAGATATAGCAAAAGAGTCAACAAACACCGAAACCCCCTAATCACTGGACTACTCGATACGACGGACCAGATTCGCAGGCTGAAGAGGCACTACCCGCTAGACCTAAACGCTAGATTCATTTAGTTATCCAAATTCAACATATGCACTTACTTATACTACTTATAAATTATACCTATCTATAATAAGTATTAATTTATTGTAAATAAACAGCCATGTCACTGCGCCACGCCAGAAAAAATACTGAAAATTCTCAACGCGAGAATTGATTGAAATTTCAACAAATGAATAAAAAAAAATACCTGGGCATGACCCTGGACAGGAGGCTAACTAGGAAAAATCACATCATAGACAAAACAAAGCAACTCAAGGACAAACTCAAGAAATTCTATTGGCTCACATATTATATTAAATATTATTGGCTCACATATAATATCAAATATTATATTAAACACGAAAAATGTAAAGCGCCGACACATATTATAGCATGGCTACGTCGTACCGTTGCGTATCGGTACCTTTGCCTAAAACATCATTACAAAAATTCACCGTTTATTGTGAATACCAAAATGTATTTAAAATTGTATCTTGGGTTTAATAAACATCTTTCAATGAACTACTTCAAAAACGACTTGAAAATTATTTTTTCAGAAAATAATTTATTAGCCAAATAAATGGAAAAATGAATAGAAAAATGTAGCAAATGTGAAAATTATTTAAAAGTTGAGATCGTGCGCGGTTATCATTAGTTTGCATTTTGGGCACATTTTGTATACATTATTTTAACCAATTGAAGAAGAAAATAAAGTGCAACATTCCATATATTAATGGATTCAACGAAAAATATTTCCGGCCATTAGGCAACCGGATACCACACTAACCCAACCAACTACTTCTTTTCTTTTTCTTCTTCTAAGATTCTTGTGGATATCTAGGGGGAACTGAGATCGAACGGCGATAACATGTATAAGGGAGAGTTATACAGAAGAATGCCCTTAACTACATATTTCAAGTTCATTAAAATCGGTCAGACATTCTCTGATGATAATTAAGGAATTAATATGGAGAACAATTTATGTAACAATACATTCGCTGACACGTTGAGTGAAATATTTAATAAATATTATGTAGGATTTTTTTATTTATTTAGAATGAGTTAAACAGGAAACGATGGTTATTTAACGTGAGCTAAATACAGTAATGTGCTATAACTAAGATAACTAAATAGTTAATTTACAACTTTGTAATTTACAACAAAAATGCATTTCAACAATAAAATTATGTTTATTAATTACAGTGTTTTTACGACATACTAAAACATATGCACTTTGTATTTAATTTATTTATTAAACGAACCTTTACATAAGTAATTGCGTCAATAAAATTAGGTATATAATTTACAGTTATAATAATATAAAACATATGTATATAATATGAAAGTAAATACAGTGCACATATGTATATTCTCTGTTTACTAAACAAATGTCGGGTTAACATTAGAATTTAAGGCGCGTAACGATTCTTCGTTTGAGTTAGCCATCGTTTTACGAGACAGAGATTATATTTACGCGAATATACAAGATTTTACAAAATATTATGAATATTGAGTTTAATGAATGATAAGATTAACAGACGATAAGTTTAACTAATAATTAGATTAAAAAATAATAAGTTTAACGAACAATAAGGGGAACGAATAATATGTCTTACGAATAATAAATTTAACGAATAATGAGATTAACGATTAATAGGTTTTACGAATAATGAATTTAATTAAGACTATTAAGAATGTTCCTAGGTTCAAACGAATCCACGGTCAACGGGATAACTCTTTACTATGCGTAGAATAATTTTAAACATAAAAAAATACGATTGCTGAGACACTCGGTAAATTGCTCGATGTATCACTTTCCAAGGCGATCACACGAATGAATATCTGATGAAAATCTTTTTTTGCTATACGACTGCATTTGTTTGTTATATGCTCGCTGGAGGCATCGAGAAGGTTCCAATCGTCGTTGTTAGGCAGTTCCTGCCAAAAGTTTGTTGTATACTCTTTGGAAGCATCGAGAAAGATCCAAACGCCGTTGCTAGGCAGTTTCTGTCTCGACTTTGATTCCTAATACAACGTGTGTCCCATTATATCGACATCTCCAAAGTACAATTCTATGTGATTTCTAGGGAGAACAATACAACCGATAAACAGCTTCGTCAGGCAAAACGTTTATCCCGTGACCGTGGCTACGTTCGGCGACCAGTTGTCGCCTCGAGCCCCAGCTCATTATCACAAATCTCGAACAAATACAATTGGATCGAAAGACGATAATTGTTTAATTACGCCTATGATACTAAGTAACGATAGAAAAGACAGTATAAGTATCAGATGGTGGTATGGCTCACGCCCATTTGCATAACTGAAACATTGAAGAAACATGCTCCTGTTTTCCAATAAGGGTCATTGCACATCAAATCGATCATTTTTTGACGTCAAAGTTAGGAATTTTTTTCAATGGCATATCATATAATTTACGTGAATTGCTCATTTCATGAAAATGGAATTCAGAAACTATTTTTGTAATCGAGTTGCTCCTTTGCAGTTTTAATGTGTAAGGTTTAACATATCTAAATGACATTTCGTTCGCAATAAAAAATCAATACTTTCAATACGTCTGTCTTTTAATTCTGAAAATTTTATTTCCAACTGATTTTCAAATATTTTCAAATATTGAATCCGCCTTAAACATATGTAAGTACACGTCTGACAATCGTCTAAAGATGGAATTTCTTAGCCGTACAGCCGCGCCTTACGCGGCTGCGCTGAAATCCGCAGTCTGAGTCTTAAATCCGAATTGTATGGCTGACATCGATCACCTGTCTGAACCACTCTCATAGCAACACCAGCTGATACACGCGTCCGACGCTTGTGTTCATACACATAGCACACACGACTATGCTAATATCATTAACAGCAATGTTGCTATTTTCCGACAGTTTTCAGTGTTGCGTTGTGTGTTTAGATACTGCGAGACTTTGTAATGATTTCAATAAACAACTGCATAATGTGAACCATTTTTAGCGTTTATTCAGAAAACAGTTGTAATATAATAATAACCATATAATAATATAATATAATAATAATAACATAATGGTGTGATATTGACTGAAATGCTGCAGATCAATAAAATATTAGTTATAATGAATCCAAACCAATGGCTTTAAAATTACAGTACTCACAGTGTTACGCCGGGCGACTCTCTGCCTGGCCCAGGTCACACACCGCGGACCAGACGGGCACCAGATGTCCGCTCGTCTGTACGGCGTACCCTCAATAGCCTTAAGCACCCGCCATAAACCCGAGTATCTTGCCTGCTAAGGTCCTTCAGACCCAACAAATGTCTTTTTCTAAATCAGTTTCTAAAGACTATTGTTTACTACGGCTTGACACGAGAAGGTTAGTTTTTCTCACGTACGATGCTTCCTACTAGCAACTTTCTATCGAGGGCGGTTAAAACCCTTCCTAGTCCACCAACCTTCGTCTGTCCAATCCGAGGCAATGTACACTGCCCTCACTTCCTGACCTAAAATGGCATGGACAAATCCGATGATCCCGTGCTCCAGACACACCCATCACTAGCTTTCCTCCGACACAGCATCGTCACTCAACTTCACTTCTTCTACCTCGCTGGAAAAGTCAACTACTATGTCTAACGCTAACGCCTATCGTGGCAGTCTAAGCATAACGCGAGAGTCGGTTCTCGGTATTGTCGAGCATACATTTCCTCTACTAAATATCTTATAATGCTACGTCCACTACTACATTAAATCCCATTATAAGAGCCCTGCTCTAACGTACATATCTATCTTAACTTCATGCGGTAAGTGATTATCTATTTATCTATGCTCAACAGTGTAATCTAAGTGTTGGAAATATATTATTTATAATTCTGTGAATCACAGTGTTATACAACCTCAATCACCCCTATTATCTCAACGGAAATCAGGGAATCGATCAATTCGTGGTGTCGATTGTTATAATCGTAACGGAAATTTACGACTCCCGTTGACGTCTCTCCTCGCGACTGCGTCTCCTCGCGATTGGTCGAAATAACAGACTATTATTATAATTAAAAGCTATTACTTATAATTCTCAGTGAGAATTAATTATAAAATTCTTCCAAATAAAGAAGGAAGAAAAAAACTTCTTAAGTGTCAGATTTTAAAAAGAGTACCGCACCGCATCGCACATTGGTGGTGCTTGGGAGGCACACTTGGAGCGTTAAGTGTTAAGTTGGAGTGCAAGCTTGTAAAATTATCAAATTCAGAAATATTATTCAGAAAAACTTCAATAACTTTGACATTTTTTAGGAAAAAACACGTTTTGCAACACACGTTTAATTCTTTATTAGGTGCCAAACGGAAATGAAAAAGTTATCAATGTTCCAGAAAAAACGGAAAAAATCGAAAGGCGGGCAGAACTTTTCGAGAAGTCGAACCGTCAACACATCTCATATATCGCGCATTACTTATCAAGCAAAACGCAGTTACATTTTTGTTGTTGTTCTCTTTATGTCTTCCTAGTTGATAGGTTGTTAAAATAAACGTTAATTTATTGGTGCTAATTCCGTGGAATTCATCTGTATGCGATTAATATCGTTGTATTCCAACAAAAATTCATGTATTGCAGAAAGATGACATAAATGATAATCGATTCTAATGTGAATTAAAAAACAGTGTTTGCAGCATCGTCACTTAATTTGCGAAATGGATTACTGTGACTTCTGAACGGCTAATAGAACAGCCAACCTTTAATATGCATATCCACATATACCATGTATAACTAATTTGACTTAAATCAATCTAATGAAAATAAGTATATGTAATTGCGCTCCTGTCTTAATAAATGTATTTTATAATTTTACAAAAAATATATTGCAAAAATAAATAAAAAGGTTGAGCATATAGATAGCAGAATATACAGCAGAATATAATAGCAATAGTGTAAAAAATAAAGTTGTATAAATGTTTAGAGATTTATACAAAT
>NT_176420.1:0-217 GCF_000188095.3 Bombus impatiens | reverse complement strand
TGTTATACCATATAACGTAATACGTTACAACGTAATACCATATAACGTAATACGTTACAACGTAATACCATATAACGTAATACGTTACAACGTTATACCATATAACGTAATACGTTATAACGTTATACCATATAACATAATACGTTATAACCTTATACCATATAACGTAGTACGTTATAACGTTATACCCTATAACGTTATACCATATGACGTTATA